>NC_057725.1:14013675-14054191 GCF_004010195.1 Chiloscyllium plagiosum
TGACACTGGCAAACGAGAACCTGGTTTGAAGTGTGTGTACTTCAACGCGAGGAGCATCCAAAATATAGTGGGTGAACTGGCAGCGTGGGTTGGTACCTGGGACTTCGATGTTGTGGCCATTACAGAGACATGAATAGAGCAGGGACAGGAATGGCTGTTGCTACCCGAGTAGTGTCTCAGATAATGCAACCACGCAAATATAAACTGTTCTACTTACCCATCCCAGAAGTCCTTTGCTCGCTCCTCCCTCGCTGGCCTGAAGGTAACAAGTTTAAATATATTTATCGGCCTTCCGGACAATCACCTCGCACCAACGACACCTCCTCCCGGCTCCCGCCTCTCACTTCTCGCTGCTCCGAACTTGCTCCACATATTTATTTTATGTTTCAGTTATATACTGGCTTAGTACCATAACTGTGTTTCTTTCTTTCTTGATTCAGATGTTTCAGAAAGGACAGAGAAGATGGTAAAAGAGTGGGAGGTGTGGCATTGTTGATTAGGGACAATATTACAGTTGTGGAAAGGATGTTAGGAGACTCGTTAACTGAGGTAGTATGGGCCGAGGTTAGAAACAGGAAAGGAGAAGTCACCATGCTGTGAGTTTTCAATAGGCCTCCGAATAGTCCCAGAGATGTAGAGGAAAGGACAGCAAAGATGATTCTCGATAGGAGTGAGAGAGGCAGGGTAGTTGTCATGGGGGACTTCAACTATTCAAATATTGACTGGGATCACTTCAGTACGAATACTATCGATGGATCAGTTTTCGTCCAGTGTGTGCAGGAGGGCTTCCTGACACAGTATGTAGACAGGTCTACAAGTGGCAAAGCCACTTTAGATTTAGTACTGGGTAACGAGCCTGGCCAGGTGTTAGACTTGGAAGTAAGTGAGCACTTTGGAGACAGCGATCACAATTCTCTCAGGTTTACTTTAGTGATGGAAAGGGATAGGTGTACTCCACCGAGCAAGAGTTACAGCTGGGGGAAGGGAAATTATGATGCAATTAGGAAAGATTTAGGAAGCATAGAATGGGGAAGGAAACTGCAGGGGATGAGCATATTAAAAATGTGGAGCTTATTCAAGGAAAAGCTCCTGTGTGTCTTAGATAAGTATGTACTTGTCAGGCAGGGAGGAAGATATAGAACGCATAAGCCGTGGTTTACTAAGGAAGTAGAATCTCTCTGGTCAAGAAGAAGAAGAAGACTTATGTTAGGACAAAATGTGAAAACTCAGTTAGGGCACTTGAGGGTTACAAGGAAGTCAGGAGAGACCTAAAAAGAGAGCTCAGAAGAGCCAGGAGGAGACATGAGAAGTTGTTGGCAAATACAATCAGGGTTAACCCTAAGGTTTTCCATAGGTATGTCAGGAATAAAAGAATGACGAGAGTTAAATTAGGGCCAATCAAGGGTAATAGTGGAAAGTTGTGTGTGGAGTCGGAGGAGATAGGGGAAGCACTAAATAAATATTTTTCGACAGTGTTCACTATAGAAAATGAAAATGTTGGCGAGGAAGATACAGAGATACTTGCATCTAGACTAGAAAAGGTTGAGGTTCACAAGGAAGAGCTATTAGAAATATTGCAGAGTGTGAAAATAGACAAGTCCCCTGGGCTGAATGGGCTCTATCCTAGGATCCTCTGGGAAGCAAGGGAGGAGATTACCGAGCCTTTGGCATTGATCTTCAAATCATCATTGTCTACAGGAATAGTGCCTGAGGACTGGAGGATAGCAAATGTGGTTCCCTTGTTCAAAAAGGGTAGTAAAGGCAACCCTGGTAATTACAAACCAGTGAGTCTCACTTCAGTTGTTGGTAAAGTGTTGGAAAAGGTTATAAGAGGATTTATAACCATCTAGAAAAGAATAATCTGATCAGGGACAGTCAGCACAGTTTTGTGAAGGGTAGGTTGTGCCTAACGAATCTTATTGAGTTTTTTGACAAAGTGACCATACACTTTGGTGACGAGAGTAAACCGGTTAATGTGGTGTATGTGGATTTCAGCAAGGCGTTCGATAAGGTTCCCCAAGGTAGGCTATTATACAAAATGCGGAGGAATGGGATTGTGGGAGACATAGCAGTTTGGATCAGTAATTGGCTTGCTGAAAGAAAACAGAGGGTTGTAGTTGATGGAACATTTTAATCTTGGTGTCCAGTTACTGGCGGCGTACCGCAAGGGTCGGTATTGGGTCCACTGCTGTTTGTCATTTTTATAAATGACCTGGATGAGGGCTTAGAAGGGTGGGTTAGTAAATTTGCGGACGAAACTAAGGTCAGTGGAGTTGTGGATAGTGATGAAGGATGTAGTAGGTTGCAGAGAGACATAGATAGGATGCAGAACTGGGCTGAGAGGTGGAAAACAGAGTTTAATGTGGACAAGTGTGAGGTGATACACTTTGGACAGAGTAATGGGAATGCAAAGTACTGGGCTAATGGTAAGATTCTTGGGAGTGCAGATGAGCAGAGAGATTTCGGTGTCCATGTACACAGATCCCTGAAAGTTGCCACGCAGGTTGACAGTGTTTTGGCCTTTATTAATAGAGGGCTTGAGTTCCGGAACCAGGAGGTTATGCTGCAGCTGTACAAAGCTCTGGTACGGCCACACTTGGAATATTGTGTACAGTTCTGGTCACCGCATTATGAGAAGGGTGTGGAAGCTTTGGAAAGGGTGCAGAGGAGATTTACTAAGATGTTGTCTAGTATGGAAGGAATGTCTTACGAGGAAAGGCTGAGGGCCTTAAGGCTGTTCTCGTTAGAGAGAAGAAGGTTGAGAGGTGACTTAATAGAGACATACAAGACAATCAGAGGGTTAGATAGGGTGGATAGGGAGAGCCTTTTTCCAAGTATGTGGACGGCAAACACGAGGGGACACAACTTTAAAGTGAGGGGAAATAGGTATAAGACAGATGTCAGAGAGTAGTAAGGGTATGGAATGCTTTGCCTGCTCCGGTAGTAGATTCGCCAGTTTAAGTGCATTTAAATCGTCATTGGAAAGGCACATGGATGTACATGGAGTAGTGTAGGTGGGATGGACTTCAGATTAGTATGACAGGGCGGCGCAACATCGAGGGCCGAAGGGCCTGTACTGTGCTGTAATGTTCTATGTTCTAAGTTACCTGATCGAATTACTTGTCCTGTACTGAATTTAAATCCGATATGTTGCGTACATGCAAATCAATTGAGCTTACAAGGTTATTTAGAGCATGTTTAATATCAAAAATCCAACCATGAGAATTAATTGAGGGAGAGTTCGTGACAATAACTTAATTTTCTATTCCTTGACAAAGAAAATTTTGTAATAATCTAATAATTTTGCTGAAAATGACAGACATGTTTTGTCAAAATGTTTCAAGTAGTACTCTTCAGGACGATGTATAGGAAATACCGCAGTAAAGGGAAAGTTTTTAAAATTAATTTCTAGTGTTGAAGTTTTATTTAAAACCTACAAATCAATTTTCATTATTCACAAGAGGACTGATAGCAGTATTGGCAGTTTTGCCACTTATGCTCTCAAATCTCTCCATCTTCTATATGGTTTTATAGTCCTTTATCGCTTTACCAAATACAGTTTGATCTCTGTGCTGCCAGAACGTATAAAGAAATGGGATCCATTTGTATTTGGCCCAGCATTGGCCAGAGATTGGACTGCAGCACCTGCATGCTTCAATTGGGAATTCTCATGGATTTTACACCTGTGCCATTATGTTTAAAAAGTCAGCACCCTGGCACATGAATTTGGGAACAGTTTGGTTTTTGGGATTCGGGAACAGTTCCAATTCTTACCTATGTTCCTAATTCCAACATGCATACTAACCTATTGTCTATTTATTTTATGTATTTTGTGCAATCTCATTGAGGCTTCTTGAGCCTTGACTTCTCTATCTTAAGATAGTTTTGAGACAAAACAACAGCAAAGAATTGCTCTTATTTTGGCTGGGCATTGAACAGTGTTGATGGTAAGAATATAGCAACCTAGTTAATCCCCCCTAGTCCACTAAAATCTCTCAGCTGAAGGAGAGAGCATTTCATTAAGTTAGTACCATGAGGAAAGTGAGAAAATCTCTAAAGAACCAATTTTAAAATATGATTTAAAAAGTCACATTATCAATTCCCAACCTGAAATTGGAGAGGTAAAGCAATACTGGCCATCCTTCAGATTCAAGGCTGTGATCACAGCAGGCTCTCTGCCTTTATTTCTGATGAAGGGCTTTTGCCCAAAACGTCGATTTTGCTGCTCCTCGGATGCTGCCTGAACTGCTGTGCTCTTCCAGCACCACTGATCCAAAATGTGATCACAGAAGCATGAGACAAGAGAGCTCATCAAGAGCTCTTGTAATCACTTTAATGCTTGACCCAGTTCTCATTTACATTCACTCTGAAGGTTAACGTATGTCCAGACTATCATATAACGTTTCAGTTGAAGATCATTTTGATATCATTTTTCACTGGTTTTCTGTTATATTGCCACAGGATGAAATCTGCAGTGCATTGGTAGCTTGGAAGATATTCTGTTCCTGGTTCATACATTCTCATAATCAATAAATTGTTTTAAAATATAGCAAACTGGTTTATGTACTTCGGTACTCTTTATAGCATGCAACCACTTTTATCATTTCCCTGCAACAAAGCTTTATCTCTGAAACTTATACTTGGCAGCTATAAGATCAATCTATCTTATTAATAGGTGCTGTATCATAAGTGACTTCTGTGCAGGACAGCGATGTTCAATCTGTGTTCATGCCCTAGTCTCAAACTGTGACCTCCAACTTCCATTTAATGCACCTTTACACTTAATGTCATAAAGATTATCAGTAACTATTGGTCATCTGCACTTGCATCGTTCTCTTCTGCTGCTTCCCCAAAACCTAAGCTGTTATAATGTAAATAGCTTATTTCTTGGTAAACAGATTGACGTCTCAAGGTGTATCTTCGAAGAGCCAATATTACATTTTGAGGAACAAATCACTACATAGTGTGATGCATGTGTGTTTTTCATAGAATTCTTGAGAATCATATAATTCCTAGTGTGGAAGCATTTATTCAACCTATATGGCACATTTTCAAATTGGAAGGTTTTCTCTCCTTTTTGAAGATCAATTTATCTTAACTGAAGAAAATATCTTCAAACTCAGGAATAATTTACACCATGGAAGTTGGCCATTGGGCCCATTATATTCCATGATAGCTCTCTACGGAGCAATCCAGTCAGTCCTATACCATTAATGTAGTTCCAGTATCCCTGAAAGTTTACTTTGTTCAAATGCCCTTCCAGTTTCCCTTTCTGTTTCTACTGCCCTTGTGTACAGCAAGTTCCAGGTTATTGCCACTTGCTGTAAGTTCGTCTTCACGTTCCCTTGTCCAAGCTCTTAAATCTGTGTCTCCTAGTCTTCATACGACTAGCAAATGGAGACAGTATGTCTACATTATCTACCCTGTTAGAATTGATTGAGGCGTACAAAATTCTATGTTACAAGGAGAATAACCCCAGTGCTCCAACCTTGAAACTAACCCTTCACCACCCCCCCCCTCCCCACCACCAGCACCACCAAAATAATTTCATTGAATCACATCTGCATCATCTTAAGGACTTTCACATTCTTGCTTACTAAGTTGGATTCAATATTGGATAGGATAAATAGGCAAGGTCTTTTCCCTGGAATGGGGGAGTCCAAAACTAGAGGGCATAGGTTTAGGGTGAGAGGGGAAAGATATATAAAAGAGACCTAAGGGGCAACATTTTCATGCAGCAGGTGGTATGTGTATGGAATGAGCTGCCAGAGGAAGTGGTGGAAGCTGGTACAATTTCAACATTTAAAAGGTCTCTGGATGGGTATATGAATAGGAGGGATATGGGCCAGGTGCTGGCAGGTGGGACTAGATTAGGTTGAGATACCTGGTTGGCATGGATGAGTTGGATCGAAGGATCTGTTTCTGTGCCATACATCTCTATGACAATAGCTTAATAGTGTGTAACTAGACTGTAGTTACTATATATGCGGTAATTCCATTAGATTGTCTTAAAGCATGACGGTAATTACAGATAATAGTCTATTCAGTTACTTACCTTGAAAGTATTTGAATTTAAATGTTGAGCATTAAATTTTCACTTTGGTATGTTCTTGGTTAGTTCAGATTTTAAGCAAAAAATAAATTCAGTAGAAGTATTACTCCATTGAATGCTGTCATGTCGACCACCAATTTCCCTCCTATCAAAAAAAAATCTTCATTTGCTAATTGGTGAACAAGAAGTCCATTCACAGCGATTAATTGTATCAAGAATGCTTGCCTGACATTGATATGTGAATGTGTATGATGCTTGCAGACACATTAGAGTGCCTAAAGCTTCTTCTAGCACCAATTTATTTGACAGGTAAGTGGTGTCAAAATCACAACTCATTAGACTGCTGGAAATCATGCTTTTCTACCTGAATGGAAATGTCTCAATGTCTATGTGTTGCAGAGGAGTTTATTTGATCTAATATGACATATTCTTCTTTTTCTCCCTTATTTCAAATGGATTGTTTATCCATTGTGGCAGTGTGAGCAAAGATGCACCCATGTTATAATTGTAAAAGATCAAATGAAAAGATTAAGGAAAGGATCATAACATGTTGGCACCTTGTTATTTTCAAGGATATTTTAGCTACTGTGTTTATTTAATATTTCCAATGCCATATTCTGTGACTTTTGCAAAATTGCATGATAGTAAATAATAAATCTAAATTAAATTACGAGCTTTAATGTGAATGATGTATACTGGTTAATGAAAAGAATAGAATTCACGAAGGGGAGCCTGTTTTTTTTAGATTAGATTACTTACAGTGTGGAAACAGGCCCTTCAGCCCAACAAGTCCACACCGCCCCGCCGAAGCGCAACCCACCCATACCCCTACATGTACCCCTTACCTAACACTACAGGCAATTTAGCATGGCCAATTCACCTGACCTGCACATCTTTGGACTGTGGGAGGAAACCGGAGCACCCGGAGGAAACCCACGCAGACACGGGGAGAACTTGCAAACTCCACATAGTCAGTCGCCTGAGGCGGGAATTGAACCCAGGTCTCTGGCGCTGTGAGGCAGCAGTGCTAACCACTGTGCCACCGTACCGCCCACTAACCTGCAGTGTGTGCAATACAACAAAAAAGGGAAATTAAAAATTCAATAGACCAGCATCCCCACTCAGACTACAAGTAATACAATACCCTGTATCTATAATACTAGTATTACATATTTTAGGGGATGTAGGTAACCAATAGAAACTCAATGGTTCCAGTAGTGGTGAGGAAGCTGTGCGAGAGTGTTAACATGGACAAAACCCAGAAAAGCCAGAACTTTGAGAAGATAGACTTCATAAAATTCAGCTATTTAATGTTACCTGGCAATTAGGAGTTTAGGATGTGTGATGGAAGAGGTCAGTTATTGTGGGAATTGGTCTTCGTTAATCATGGGAGTGAAAGTTCAGTAGTGTGAGCGCAAGAAGAAGTGAGATTTTAAGGTGGGGTTGTATTAGAAATTGTGGTCTCTTTGAAACTGATTCTTATTCAAATATGTCCGGTGTAGCAGTGACCTTATATAATGGCCGTTACTGCAGTATCTACCCTTCACTGAATGTAAACTGATTTCTTATAAGCTACCAGCTCCTAGAAATATGGTATGTCAACAAAATAGGCCAGTAGAGATTGAGATGGATGGCCCAAGCAACAGTTCCCTAACATTTAGGCTAGAGAAGAGGATGCTTTCTTCACAATATTCTGTGTCAATTGCCTCTTTCTCCTCTAATATCTGAACCATCCTCAACTGTCATGGGTTGTATACTCTTTGTCAAAGTTGTAAATGCATCACATCTAACTTCCTGCATCTTTTGAAAAAAAGCCTGAAAATTCTTGCCCTTATTTAGATAACTGCGGACACATACCCTGAAAAGTGAACAGTGGATTGTTGGGATGTGGGGAGGGCTCAAGTTGCAGGGGGTAAAATAAGGTTAATTGTGAAAGTAAAAGGACTGGAGATTAGGGCTTGTGGTGTAAGAAATCAGTAATTCCAGGAAAGTGAGAGTGATTTGGAGGAAAGATTTGTGATTGGAAAGAAGTAAGAGAAGGGAATGCAATCATTCGGAATTTAGGGGAGATGTGGGGCGATTGACCATGATTGTTGCACACAGAGATGGCGTTTGGATTTGTGAAAGTCTGCAGTCGGTAGAGGGGATATCAGAGGCATCCTTGAGTGACCAAAGGAGAGTAATGCTGCTCTTCATCCCCCATATGGAATCGTGCACAAAGCAATTGCTGTGAATTTCTGGAAAGTCAGTTGATAAAAGATAGAACTGGAGTCTATCTTAAGAACCTTTCACTAAGCATTAGTTTATAAACAAGGAGGTCCTGTGGTGCAATAGTAGTGTCCCTACATCTCGACCAGAATGTCTGGATTTAAGTCCCAATTGTCCCAGAGGTTTGACTACATCTTTGAATAAATTGATGAAAAAACACCATTTATTTAAATTTACAAGCATGGGCATGTCCTAAACTAACAACCGGTGTTTCTGACTCTGGCTTGAGCCCCTATAAATAGACAATCACCAGTTAATAGCCACCATCTGCATATAATTAAAGGCAACTAATATCCAATTCACATTTTCTTTTCGCGCTTCCCTTTCCCTGTATTTTCCCCTATAAAATTCCAAAGTAGGAATTTATACAATGTCGCATGGACTGACCAGGATCTTGGGTTCACGTCACACTACAGTGTCTTACCTGTCCATCTTCCTTCCCATCTATCCACTCCACCATTTTCTCCGACCAATCACCTTCACCCCCACCTTTTATCTACCTATTGCATACCCAGCTACCTTCTCCGCCCCTCCTCGTCAGCCCCAACCCCTCTCCCATTTTCCTCTCCCCCTCCTTGGGCCACCCCCTCATTCCTGATGAAGAGCTTATGCTCGAAATGTCGACTCTCCTGCTCCTCTGATGCTGCCTGACCTGCTGTGCTTTTCCAGCACCACACTCTTCGACTCTGATCTCTAGCATCTGCAGTCCTCACTTTCTCCTACAGGTGATCCCAGTACACTACATGCTCTCACACACAAGCACACATACACATGATTACACTCACACAGACCCTCTCTCATGCACATGCTCTCAGACACACGCACACTATCGCATGCACACATATACTCTCTTTCTCTCTCTCTCACTCACTCACTCACTCACTCACTCACTCACTCACTCACTCACTCACTCACTCACACCTCCACCCACCCACACACACTCGAATGTTCTCTCGCCCTCTCTCGCACTCCCACTCTCTCGTGCGCTCCCTTGCTTTCTCTCTGGCATGCACGCGCTCACTCTCTTTCTCTTGGGCACGCGCTGTCTTTCTTGCGAGAGGGAGAGTGCATGAGAGAGCGAGCAAGAGAGAACTTTCTATCTCTTACTATAAATTGTGTCCGATGGTCCTGCCCTACTAGCTACCTGACGAAGGAGCAGTGCTCCGAAAGCTTGTACTTTCAAATAAACCTGTTGGACTACAACCTTTTGTCCACTCCGGTGCAAGACTGGCACCTCCACATCATGAATTGACATATACATATCCTTAAAACCATCAATTAATCAACGTCACCCTGCCTAGTTTATTCAGTATATCACGTCACTTTTAGCTTACGTATATACCAGAACGAAGCGTAGAATTCCTTAATAATGTCTAAAGCATGGCTAATAAGGTGGCAAAACTTCTTTTGATGGAATAAGGAACAACCAAAGGTCAAGTTACCCCAGGATGTACTCATATCTCCTTTTCCTCCCTTTCAAAGCATATCACTAAATGCCTTGCAAACAATTTGCTTGTTCAGCTTCTTGTGATAGTGCAAGTTAACACCTTTTGAAACGTCTGATGGTATTTCAGAAGATGGTGTAAAAATATTATTTTTCTCATGTCAATGTATGTTTTTGCAGCAAATCTGAAAATACCAGTTATTCTAAGTGTTATAGACACATGAATGAACAAACTGATTATGTATATCCATAAAGGATTCTGGGTAATACAAGATGGAGGACGGGAAACATTTCTTGCTGTAACAGCTGCTCCTGTTTTGAGGTAGTTTAGGTGCTGGAGGTGATTTCCTCGAATTCCAGGAGCAGCAATTACTGTTTCATATGCTGTTGCATTGTTTTGGAACTTTGGAAAAACAAAAGTCAAAACGACAGCAGTTTTAAAAGGGAGAAGAACAGACAAAGGAATCACATGGTGAGGTCAGTGCAGGAGAGAGAGAGAGAAAGAAACTGACATCACCGTGTATCTGTATAGTTACTGGGGGCGGGCTTGGGGGGGTGCGGTGTGGAGGGTGGTGAGGGGTTGGGCTGGGTGGGGGAGGTGGATCCAGGGAGATAGTGAGGAAAGAGATCAATCTGAGACTGGTACAGTTGAGAACAGAAGCAAGTCAAACAGTCAGGGCAGGCAGGGAAACTTGGCTCAGGGATGGGCAGGACTGGGAGCTTTATGTTACAGGATACAGATGCTATTGGAAGGATAGAAAGAGAGGCAAAAGAGGAGGGAGAGTGGCGTTTTTGATAAGGGAAAGCATTACAGCTGTGCTGAGGGAGGATATTCCTGGAAATATATCCGGGGAAGTTATTTGGGTGAAACTGAGAAATAAGGATGGGATGATCACCTTATTGGGATTGTATTATAGACCCCCTAATAGTCAGAGGGAAATTGAGAAACAAACTTGTAAGGAGATCTCAGCTATCTGTAAGAATAATAGGGTGGTTATGGTAGGGGATTTTAACTTTCCAAACATAGACTGGGACTGCCATAGTGTTAAAGGTTTAGATGGAGAAGAATTTGTTAAGTGTGTATAATAAAATTTTCTGATTCAGTATGTGGATGTACCTATTAGGGAAGGTGCACAACTTGACCTACTCTTTGAAAATAAGGCAGGGCAGGTGACTGAGGTGTCAGTGGGGGAGCACTTTGGGTCCAGCGACCATAATTTTATTAGATTTAAAATAGTGATGGAAAAGGATAGACCAGATCTAAAAGTTGAAGTTCTAAATTGGAGAAAGGCAAATTTTGACGGTATTAGGCAAGAACTTTTGAAAGCTGATTGGGGGCAGATGTTCGCAGGTAAAGGGGCGGCTGGAAAATGGGAAGCCTTCAGAAATGAGATAACAAGAATCCAGAGAAAGTATATTCCTGTTGGGATGAAAGGAAAGGCTGGTAGATATAGGGAATGCTGGATGACTAAAGAAATTGTGGGTTTGGTTAAAAAAAAGAAAGAAGCATATGTAAAGTATAGACAGGATAGATCGAGTGAATCCTTAGAAGAGTATAAAGGCAGTAGGAGTATACTCAAGAGGGAAATCAGGAGGGCAAAAAGGGGACATGAGATAGCTTTGGCAAATAGAATTAAGGAGAATCCAAAGGGTTTTTACAAATACATTAAGGGTAATAATGAGAAAGGTTTTCCTGAAAGTCCCTTGGGGCAAGGTACTGCTATGATGGTTCTAAAATGGCAGTGTACTCATGAGAAGAGAAAATAGTGAAACATAAAAATAATGGGAAATTTACTGCACAATGGTAATTTACTCATTTTGTTAGGGCCAGCTGTAAAAGAGCTATCCAGCCTATTTAACTTCTCAACTCTCCCAAGGGAGAGGAAGTGAGATGTTTTCTCCTTAACAGGTTGGTTGCTAATGATGTATCGTCCAAACACAAGCCGTTGTCACACATCCAGGTGCCAATCAAGAAGTGATGAGTACTCCTGAACATACACAACTGATGCAGGTTAAAAAAAGTCAAAAGTTTGTGGCTGGACAAAACTGCCTTGAACACACCCTCATGGAGCCAAGGTTTTTAATACCCTCTCCTACAGTTTGAGTAGGATGACCTTGGAGATACAACACACCATGAGTTCCAGTCACTTGATTTTTTTTGAATTGCAGCATCTTCTTCCACATTTCCTTGGCTTAAAGCAGTATCACTTGAAGTTCACCACAGTGCAAAAAGTAAAAGTAATTTTTGCAGGAAAGAGTTAACTTTGGATCCTAGTGTATGGAGTGAAATGTATTGCGATAGCACGCTTTTTAATGAGAAGAACACAATTGATGATGTCACCTTGGCTGCAAGCAAATATACTTCATGCTAACAAAATTCAAATAGAATTCAAAAGAGGCTCAGCATTAAAAAGAAGTTGTTTTCTGCCCTGCAATATTGACACTGCACTCCTACTTTTCAATTCTGACTCTAGTTTGTTCTGCTGATTAAATGTGAAATGGGATGAAGAACCCAGTAAATTAGCTTTTTTGTCCCATGACACAGTAGGCACTGAGATTGTAAATTAGGCTTTCATTTTGAACAAACTTAATAAGGCAGAGATGACTTTTGGTAGTGTGTGCCATTTTCTTTACAATTTGCAAAATGGATTTGTTAAGCAGATCTGAGGAAGTCAGAAATTTGTTGGAACTGGGTTGGTGGCTTAAAAGTCGAGCAATAATCTCCAGGGATACAATCCTGAAAATGTCACATGGTCTTTTGATAGCACTCAATTATTACTTTGTGTACAGCTCAAAGTGGATTGCTTTGAACACCTGACACATTCGATGTGTGCAGAACTCAAGAAAATTAGGCATCTGAGTTTAAAACAATTATGAAGAAATGTAATAATTGGTTATATTGATGGCATCTGAAGAGTGTTGCATGGAAGTGTTTCAGAGTCATGGTATCTCAAATGTATTTATTTTAATAGAACTTATCAATCATAACTTATGGAATTGTAACAATCTTCAAAGGGTTCAGAAAAGATTTACAAGGATGTTGCCAGGGTTGGAGGATTTGAGCTATGGGGAGAGGCTGAACAGGCTGGGGCTGTTTCCCTGGAGTATTCCCTGGAGTATTCCCTGGAGCGTCGGAGGCTGAGGGGTGACTTATAGAAGTTTACAAAATATGAGGAACATGGATAGGGTAAATAGGCAAAGTCTTTTCCCTGGGGTGGGGGAGTCCAGTACGAGAGAGCATAAGTTTAGAGTGAGAGGGGAAAGATAGAAAAGAGACCTAAGGGGCAATGTTTTCACACAGAGGGTGGTACGTGTATGGAATGAGCTGCCAGATGAAGTGGTGGAGGCTGGTACAATTGCAACATTTAAGAGGCATTTGGATGGGTATATGAATAGGAAGGATTTGGAGGGATATGGGCCGGGTGCTGGCAGGTGTGACGAGATTAGTTGGGATATCTGGTCGGCATGGATGAGTTGGACCGAAGGGTCTGTTTCCATGCTGTATATCTCTATGACTCTATATCCTTTTAGAATTCACTAAATTTGCATTTATACCAAAGGTTCTAATGTTTCCTCTCTACCTCAGTAGCTCTTAAATATGAGCGTTTTTAACCCTCAAGATTTATTTAGAAAGCATTCAAAACTGTCTAAATCAGCAGGGTCGCTCTTTTAACAAATTTTATAATTGACTCTTCCCAACCTTTTACCAGCATATACGTACGGATCTCTACCAAAACCCTCTTTAATTAATGCATTAGAATAGCATGTTCCTGCCCAGCAATTTTAAAATTTCATTATCAAAATTTGAACTTCTGAAGAGCAGTCCGATCAAACCAATACTGATGAATTGTGATTAATTCTGATTTGATTGTCTATAGTATCGTGGTGACCTCTGGACTGGATGCTTTGGCAATTAGTTCAATTAGTGCAGATGCTTTCTGTTGATAAACTGTGCAGGTCTTATGCAGTACCTGAATTTTAAAACTTTTTATCCTTGCTGCCAAGTCCCTTAATAGCGTTCGTCCTCCCTATTCCTGTTCAGCTCTCGAACCCTCTGTTCTGCACTCCTTCAGTCCTAGCCTGTTGGGTATTCCCTATTTTAATCACTCCATCACTGGTGACTGTTTTCAGCTGCCTGGACCCTGAGGTCTGAAATGCTCTCTCTCAATCATTTCCTCTTTTTTTTAAAAACTATCCCTCCTAAAAGATACTCCCTAAGGGAATGACCAACTCCCAAAAATATACTTAACATTAAAATCAATAAATGGATTTCATAGAAAAATGTAAAACATTTTTTTTCTTTGAGGGTTATTAGTCTTGAATTCTCTTTCCTGGAAAGTAGCGGAGGCTGAATATATTCAAGACCGAGCTAGATTTCTATAGACAAGGGAGTCTAGGCTGTTGGGACAAGGGGAGGGCAGGCAGGGAAATGAAGATGAGACCACAAACAATTGACCCATCATCTTACTGAATAGAGAAGCAGGCTTAAGTGCTCAATGGCTAAATCCTACTCTTAAATCCGATATTGTTGCTGCTTTTTCAGAGGCATACCTTTAATCTTGGGGATTTGTAGGAAATTAAAGTGTACATGTAGTTGGTTTCCTATCCACTGGGGTTTGGAGCAGAGCCTAGTAATTTACTGCACTGTAACTCTGACCGATAGCACTTCAGATGAAGATGGTTACTTTGGTGAGCTTCTTGGTTTTGCCAGGAATGATATGTGCAGGGCATTCCATTTCACTAAATCAATATGTATGCTTGGAAAAAAATACTGTTTGTACAGGTTGAAGAGTGGCTGTGCAACTGGAGGAGCTGAAATCTATCTTTTACCAAAGGATAATTGCGCTTTTCACTTTTTTTGACAGGTAAGTTTTTTTTCTTTTGCTAAAAAAGAGTACGTTTTAGAAAGCTTCTCATAATCACGATTAATTCAGGTTGGGCAAGGATTATTTCAAACTGTGAATTGTATTAAAGAGACCTTTTTAAACCGTAGTGAGTGTATATCAATGTTACCTCAAATTTCTTCAGTGAGAAACATGTTGTCTTGTAATCTGTTTTAAATAATGCCTTGGTAAGAAGAGGAGTTTGGAAGGACATAACATGCTAATATGTAAGATCAGCATCATAAGCACAAAAAGAACAAGGAGCAGAATAGACCGTTCTGTAAAGAGCCATGTTGGACTCTCAACTTACTCTCTTTCCCTCCCCAAATATTACCAGGGTTGCTGGGTTTTGCAGCACTTTGTGTTTTAGTTAATACTCAACGGTCTGAAGAAGATTAGAAAATGAATGACCTGCATTTATGTGGTGCATTTCATGTTCCAGCATATCCCAAATATGCTAAAAAGCCAATTAAATATTCTCAGTACAGTTACTGCTGCAAAGTAAGCAACATGGCAGCCAAATTGTGCACAGCAAGCTCCCACAAATAGCAACATTATAACAAATACATGTTAGCGAATTTTGAGAAGATTTATAGCTCAGGTTGGGGGTCTAGATGTAGGTTTGCTTGCTGAACTGGGAGGTTCATTTCCAGACGTTTCGTCACCCTAATAGGTAACATCTTTCGTGGGCCTCAGGTGAAGCTGTACATGATTCTTGCTTTCCAGTTTGGGTTTCTTTGGATTGGTGATGTCATTTCCTGTGGTGATGTCATTTCCAGTTCTTTTTCTCAGAGCGTTGTAAATGGGGTCTAACTCTGTATGTTTGTTGATAGAGTTCCGGTTGGAATACCATGCTTCCAGGAATTCTCATGCATGTCTCTGTTTGGCTTGTCCTAAGATGGATGTGTTGTCCCAGTCGAAGTGGTGTCGCTCCTTATCTGTATGTAAGAATACTAGTAAGTGAGGGTCATGTTGTTTTATGGCTAGTTGATGTTCATGTATCCTGGTGGCTAGTTTTCTGCCTGTTTGTCCAATGTGGTGTTTGTTACAGTTCTTGCACGGTATTTTGTAAATGACATTAGTTTTGCTTGTTGTCTGTATAGGGTCTTTCAAGTTCATTAGCTGCTATTTTAGTGCGTTGGTGAGTTTATGGGCTACCGTGATGCCGAGAGGTCTGAGTAGTCTGGCAGTCATTTCCGAGATGTCTTTGATGTAGGGGAGAGTGGCTAGGGTTTCTGGACGTGTTTTGTCTGCTTGTTTGGGCTTATTGCTGAGAAATTGGCGGGCTATGTTCATTGGGTACCCATTCATTTTGAGTACAAATGATGAGAATCCAACAATGTGGTTGACCCCTAACTGCGTGTGGATGGGCAATAAATGCTGGCCGAATCAGCAACACCCAAATCCCATGAATGAATAAAAAAAATTACAGTAGGATTTGAATGATTCTGTTTTCACCCAAGCTTTTTGTAATCATCATGTATCATGATCATCATTTCTGGTTTCCAGTTGAAAGTGCCATGACATTAGCCAGTTAAATTAAAAATATTCGCTGTTTGAATTAAAAGCTTAAATTGCTGTTACAGTATTAGTGGAAAAAAAGTAGCTAAATTTGATCATTCTATACTGGAATGACAATTTCTAATTAATAAAAACTATTCTTAATTCCCAACTTCTAATTGATATTATGATATGGCTGTACAAAGTGGTGAGATTTCCAATACATAATAGGCACAGTGAGGCAGTGGAATTTTTTATCTTCAATTAGGAAAGAGAGACTTGGTGCATTATCAAAAAGCAGCTTCAGTCGTCTGGTCACTTGGTCAGATATTTAATATCAGACGGATCCATTTCCTAAATGTGGGAATCATGAACAAAAGTAAAGAAGTACTTTCTATCAAAGGAAATAACAGACTGGCTGACATTTATTCTTTTGAGTTATTTCTTAGAAACATCTCTGTCATGTTAGCATTTCTGTCAGGTGCAACATGGTATTTTTTTTAAACATTTACAGGATATGGGAATCACTGGCTAGGCCAGCATTTATTGCCCAGCCATAAGTCCCCTTGAGAAGATAGAGACAAACCGTTGTGGAGCTGGAACCCCCATAATGCTATCAGGAAGAGAGTTCCAGAATTTTGACACAATGACCATGAAGAAACAACAATAAAGTTCAAATCGGAATAGTGTGCAGTTTGGAGGGAACTCACATGTGGTGGTGTTCCTTGTATCTGCTGCCCTTGGTCCTTTTAGCTGTTATTTGCTTCAATGTTCAAAGCAGAAAGTTCCAAATTCAATTCTCAGTCTGTTGAGATACCTAAACACAGCTGAGGAAGTTGAGTGCTTTACCTGACCTCAGTCCTGCAGGGTTAGAGAGGGAAAGGTGAGATTTTCAATTCCTGATTGCTTTTGAGTCACGCTTGTAGTAACTTAAGTGCATATGTATGGAAGTGTGACGAGAACTTGATTCGAGTTTGATTCATCCAAGACCAAATATTATATTGGCACTTAATTGAAGAATAGCGACTTGAAAGAGGAACTAGAGACCTGTTAATGTTTTGGAAAATGTCACCCAGTAGGTCCAGCAAAGAGTAAAGCAAATTTGCAGCTCTCTTCCAATGGAAGTTGCAAAGACTAGTAGGGAAGAGGTACTTGGTGTAGGAGAGGAGAGAACACCCAGTGAGAGTATTAGACAGGTTGCATGTGTCAGTAATGAATGTGCAGATGAAAGTATTCGTGGTAATTGTGGTTGGCAGTCCCTTGATTTGAGAACGATGTCTATGCAGGGGTGCGGGCTTCTGCCATGCATCTTCAAGCAATTGAACAAGTTGATTCTCCAGACCTTTGGGCTCATGAGCACAATATAGGGCTCTCATGAGGGAGTGGGAGTTCAGAGGGCAGGTTTCCTTCCTTTTCTCTCCTCTTGTATTGCCACTGTGCTTCGTCATTAAGATCTTCAGATTAGTAGCAGTTTACAACGGAAACTTAAACTTGAGTGCAACTAGGAAAGCACGGTTACATTGGAGGTTGTCATAGTGGCTGTAGTGATTATAACAAGGTCAATCAGGTGTACCTAATAGAGTATGAGTTCCCAGATTGGGCTGTTAATCTGGTTCAGACAGGGAGCCCTGACTAACAGATGTAAACCGGATTGTTAGAGGTTCCATTTGCTCTGAGAGCTGGCTCGAAGGAAGCTGGATCAGTGTTAAGGATTTTCCATGTGTAAATAAAGGGTGACTTGGTGACAGGATACTAGTCCCTGTGGAGTTATTTCAGTGTCAACGAGAGAGAAACAAAAATGCACAGCTGAAGAAGTTCACTAGCAACAGTTGTCTTTGATTTGTGGTAAGCATTTCTGGCATTGTGACGTTATTTAGGAAGCTTGATGCATTCGATCCTGCTGCTGAAAACTGGACCCAGTATGTAGAAAGAATGCATTATTATTTCCAGATAAATGATAAATGAAAAGCAGATGAAAAACAACGAGTAATTCTGACAGCCTATAGATCAGCAGCTTTTTGGGTTGTTAGGAGCCTAATATTTATTGAGGCAACAGATATTAAAACCTTTCAAGGGATGACGGATTTATTTAAGGACTGTTACAACCCCACGCCGCCTCTAATTCTAAGATGCTATTGGTTTTACTCCATAGTTCGAGAACTATCGGAAGGTTGTTATGAAACTTGAAAGGGTTCAGAAAAGATTTACAAGGATGTTGCCAGGTTTGGAGAGTTTGAACTATAGGGAGAGGCTGAATAGGCTTGGGCTGTTTTCCCTGGAGTGTTGGAGGCTGAGGGGTGACTGTAAACAGGTGTATAAAATCATGACGGGCATGGATAGGGTAAATAGACAAGGTCTTTTCTCTGGAGTGGGGGAGTCCAGAACTAGAAGGTGTGGGTTTAGGGTGAGAGGGGAAAGATATAAAAGAGACCTAAGGGGTAACCTTTTCATGCAGAGGGTGGTGCCTGTATGGAATGAGCTGCCAGAGGAAGTGGTGGAGGCTGGTACAGTTACAACAATTAAGAGGTATCTGGATGGGTATATGAATAGGAACGGTTTAGGGGGATATGGGCCAAGTGCTGGCATATGGGACTAGATTAGGTCAGGATATCTGGTCAGCATGGACGAGTTGCACTAAAGGGTCTGTTTCTGTGCTTTACAATTCTATTACTGTATAACTGGGGAATCCGTATCGGGATCTTTAAGGAGTTTAAGATGACTGGCAGAGGCGTGTGACTTTGGTTTTACCCTTAATGATATGTGTGATTAATGATGTAACCATGCAAAAGTGCCTCCTAGCTGAAACCCAACTGGACTTCAAACAGCTACTGCAACTGGCTTTGTCATTAGAAAAATGCAGCACATGAGCTACAAGGTATGCCGATGGAAGTGGACCCCTTTGTCAGGCCGACTGACCTTGGGGGACACCATTTGAGTGAAGGCAATTGCATAGCCTCACTCCGGACATATCCTGAACCGAGGGGCTCTCGGTTAGCCCACAGAAAAACTCCAAAACAGAGCCAAGCCTCAGCCAACTGTTAACAGTTCTTTCAGGATCCGGGCTAGCAAGCCATTGTAATTGCTGCCAGTATGAAGATTCAAGACAGCAAAAGAGTCCCACTCGGCCTGAATTAAGTAAGAGAACTCATACGCCAATATCCAAGAGAGTGCACACCCTGGAAAGGCCAGCTACTTGGAACAGTTGCATTGTTTAGCAACATCTAAATAAAAACCAGTCAAAATAAATATCTGTTGAAATGGTTACCTGGTTCTAGTGGAGGTTGAGACCAGCGCGGTTGTATCACTGACACAGAGCCAGTCTTAACAAAACTCACCTAGACTCCAGTCCTTATGTTTGCATAGGACCTCGGCTAGACTGGGAACCTTTATAGATTAAGGGTATGACTTCATTTCTGGTCTTGTATGGAGTGTTCACTTTATGAACCGATTGTTGTGAAAGACTGTTGTTGTGAAATGCCTAAGGACTACCGAAAGAGCCAATGCCACCATGCATGTTGACCAGGATGCAGTTCCATCATTCTGAACCCACCCAGTGCAATTTGCCTTACATTTAAAAGTAGAGGAAGAAATCAGGAGACTGGAAAGCGAAGGAAGCATCAAACCATACGGTTTGCAGAATGGATAGCACCAGTTGGACCAATTGTGAAGCCTGATGGGTCAGTTTACCTTTGTAGGAATTTTAAACAAATGGTAAACCACTTCTCGCAGCTGGGTAAATACCCCATCCTTGGCATAGAGGACTTATATGCAAAGCTGTCAGTGGGGAGCTGTCCTTTATGAACAAAAATAGAAATTGCTGGAAAAGCTCTGCAGGTCTGGCAGCATCTGTGAAGAGAATCCGAGTTGATGTTTCAGGTTGAGTGACCCTTCCTTGTGTCCTTGATGAAGCTGGACATGTGCCATGCATACCTGCAGTTGCGGTTTTAAGAGGAGTCCCGGAAGTATGCTACAATTAATACCCATAAGAGTTTGTCCCAATATATGAGACTGATATTTGGGATATCTTCAGCCTGTGCAATATTTCAGTGATCGGTGGAGATCATTTTATGAGGTCTACCTCAGGTCACCATTTATCTAGATGCGCTAATAATAGGGAAGACCAATAAGGAGCACTGGAGGACTTAGTCATAGTCCTTAGACGTTTCTTCCAGGCAGGCACATGCCTTACAAGAGAAAAATGTGTATTGTAGGCACCCAAGTGACCAACTTGGGCAACTGAGTCGACAAATATAGGTTACGCCCATTAGAAAATAAAGCGAGGGTGATCAAAGGTGCCCTGGCTCCCTCGTCTGTACAGAAGCTAAGGCATTTCCTTATATTGGTGAATTATTATGAAAAGTTCATATGTAACCTGGCCTCCATCCTGGCACCCTTAAATCTGTTATTGAAAAAGGGTCAGCCTTGGAAATGGTCTTTGTAGCCAAGATGTAGCGTTTAGGAAAGTGAAGAAACAACTGTCATTGTCTAAGATGCTGGCACACTATGATCCCAAGTGAGATTTTGTGCTGACATATGCTGCTTACCTGTATGGTTTTGAGGTAGTGTTGACTCACAGATTCCCCAATGGAGAGGAACACCCAATAATGTACGCTTCTCGGACTTTGTCTGATGCAAAGCGCAAACACACCCGAATAGAGAAGGAAGGTTTAATGGACGTCCTTAGTATGAGAAAGTTCCAGTCCTCATACCTTCACAGACATAAATTTTTAATAGTAACAGTCTACTTAAAGAGGACAAGGCTGTGACACCCATAGCTTCAGTTTGAGTTCAGCGGTGGGCTCTCATTCTAAGTGCATATACTTACAAGTTGGAGCCTTGTCTGAGAGGCCAAGTAGCAGATGCTTTGAGCTGCCTCCCACTGGCAGATACACCACTGGTGGTGCCTTCATGGAAGAGTCCATTCTGGTTTTAAACTTTCTGGACACCCTTCCAGTCGCAACTAACAACATCAGAGTGTGGACACAAAACAATCTAGTTATTACCAAACTGAAACAGCTAGTGGTGATGGGGAAACAAAAGGGCTATCACAACCAGAAATAAAACCTTTTTGGATCCAGTGAGACCAGATCACAGTAGAGGATGGCATTTTATTATAGGGAGCAAGAATGATTGTCCTGAGTAAGGTCATTGCCACTTACTGGCTGAGCTCCAACAGGGTCATCCAGGTGACCAAAATGAAGATGTTGGTAAGAGGTATGTCTGGTGCCCAGGATTGGTTGCAGACACAGGTGGGGCAGTATCCAGAGTGCCAACAAGGATAGAAATTACTACCAGCAGCTCCCCCACACACTTGGGAATAGCCATGTAAATGGACTTAGTTACACGTTGACTATGCCAGCCCTTTCATGGGTTCAATGTTCTTTGGACCACTCAAAGTGGTTGGACGTGCATAGATTTCACTCATCAACACAGGATGACGATAGAAAAGCTACGAGCGCATTCTGCAATACACAGGCTCCTGGAAGTGCTGGTCACAGAACAATGGACCATCATTTACCAGCAGGGAATTTGAGTATTTCCTCAAATCAAATGGCATTCAGCACATAAGGACAGCTTTATACCACCCATCACCCAATAGACTGGTGGAAAGAGCAGTCCAAACTTTGAAAGTAGGCTTAACGATAGCACCTACAGCTTCACTCACTACCAAACTGTCCTGGTTCTTATTTGATTATCAGACCACTCCTCGTGCAACCACAGATATAGCTCCACTAGAGTTAACAGGTTAAATCTGATCTTCTCAGACCTAGGGGGAGGGAGGAGAGAGCGAGAGATGGGTGAAATGGCATCAGGAACTCTGATGCCAGATACAATACTCCTCTAAACAAGAGAGATGGTTTACTTCAGGGGACAAAGTTGTGTGCTGAATCCATGGAAATGGCCCTGCGTGTGTTAGAAGTGAGGTCAACACGAGGTCAGGTGCCATGACAGACAAAGTTCAGGTAAGAGAGGCTGTCCTGAACAAGCATAAGGACCACATGAAAACTGCAAACTCGTGAACGTGGCAGGAGCAAAAACATACCGGCTTCTCAGAACAGCCAGAAAGGCTGTCAGAACTTGTGGGTACTACTCCTCCATCTAGCGTCAAAGAAGCCTCAGAGTCTGAAATGGACACTGGATGTTACAGCCTGGATGCTTTTACCGCCTGACGAAGAGGATGTACTTCTTCCAAGATGCTCCAGGTGCAAGAGATAGGCTACGGTCAGGTACATGCTGCCCTTGGCTGAGGCTGAGTGGGAGGAACCGGACCCAGTGCAAAATGTCCCAGGAGAGGCTACAAGATCATGTCCATAGACATAGAGAGGGAGAGAGATGTAGTGATTGTAACAAGGTCAGCCAGGTTGACCTCACAGAAAATGAATTCCCTGACTGGGTCTGTTAATATGGTTCAGAGGGCCCTGGCTCGCAGATATAAACAGAAATACCAGAGATTCAGTCCACTCTGAGAGCTGGCTCTGAGGAAGCAGGACCACTGTCAAGCATTGTAAATAAAGGCTGACTTGGTGATGGGATACCGGCTTCTGTAGAGTTATTTTGGCAGATATGCTAGACTGTTCAAACTTGGACTTGTGTTTTCATTAATGCACCCATATGCCATGGAGTGAAGGTCCTTGGGGCTGGCTCTGAGATGAGTCAGGAAATTCTAGACATGAAACTACCACTCCTTGGGCTCCATCAGAGACACTATATGATGATGTTATGCAAGAAATCCTCTGCTGAAAGTTAACTTGGAGCATTAGTGCTAAAATAAGTGCCTTCCTCAATTGATAAAAATAGCTACATTTGATACATCACAGTTTTCTGAGGGTGAGATTTCAATATTGAATGTGGCTTTTGCAACATAGATTTTGGTTCCTTTGAGCGGAATCTAATTGCTCTCTACTTGAATGTTTTGGACTTTGCTTGACCTTCCCTCCATCATAAGGTCAGAAGTGGAGATGTTTGCTGATGATTGCACAATGTTCAAACCATTTGGGGCTCCTCGATACTGAAACAGTCCATATCCAGACAATATCCAGGCTTGGGCTGATTACTGGTAAGTAACATTCATGCCACATTAACGCCAGATAATGACAACCTAAACACCATCTCTTGACACACTCTCATGTTACAGCACTGAATGCCCCATTATCGACATCCTAGGGGTACCATAGACGAAAAACTAAACAGGACCTGCTACATAAATACAGTGGTTACAAGAGCAGGTCAGAGACTAGGAAAACTGCGGCGAGTGATTTACCTCCTGACTTCCAAAGCCTGTCCATCATCTACAAGGCCCAAATCAAAAGTGTAATGCAATACTTCCCACTTGCTTGGATGAGTGCAATGCCAACAGCACGCAAGAAGCTTGACGTCATCCAGTCTGCCTGATTGCCATCCGAACATTCATTTACTCCACCACTGATGCTATGTATTAGCGATGTGTACTCTCTACAAGACGTCCTGCAGACATTCACCAAAGATATTGAGGCAGCAGCTTCCAAACTCCCAATCAATTTCTTTGAGAAGGACAAGGGCAGCAGAAACATGGGAACAAGATCCCTTGCAAGTTCCTCTCCATGCCACTCACCATCCTGACTTAAAAATATATAGCTATCCCTTCAGTGTCACTGGATCAAAATCCTGGAGTTCCTCCCCCTGCAATGGCATTGTGGGTCTACTTGTAGCACATGGGAAAATTAAATGCAAAATTATCTAGTTCTCAGGGATCCTGTTGGAAGTCACAAAGTTATTTTCAGGTGTTTGAAGAACTGGAACTTAGCATCTCCATTGCTTTGCTATTGTGAATCTATTGACAGACTAATGTTCCACATGTGTAAAGAAATGTGTCATGACAAATGTAATATTTAAAAAACGTGGTTTATGTGAATTTACTGTCCTCTGCTAGTTGCTCCGATAACGATAGGAAGGCTGTTGTTACACTTGAGAAGGGGCAGAAAAGATTTAGAAGGACTGGATGATTTGAGCTATAGAGAGAGGCTGAATAGGCTGGAGCAGTTTTCCTTCTTTAGAGACTGCAATTTCCTGTCCCACGTGGTTGAAGATGCCCTCCAACCCATCTCATCCACATCCCGCACCTCTGCCCTCGAACCCCACCCCTCCCAACGTAACAAGGATAGAAACCCCCCCCCACGATCCTCACTTTCCACCCTACCAACCTTCGCATAAACCGCATCATCCGCAGACATTTCCGCCACCTCCAAACGGACCCCACCACCAGAGATATATTTCCCTTCCCACCCCTTTCCGCTTTCTACAAAGACCGTTCCCTCCGTGACTACCTGGTCAGGTCCACGCCCCCAATAACCCACCTTCCCATCCTGGCACCCTCCCCTGCCACCGCAGGAATTGCAAAACCTGCGCCCACACCTCCTCCCTCACCTCCATCCAAGGCCCCATCAAAGTTTTACCTGCACATCCACCAATGTCATTTATTGTATCCGTTGCTCCCGATGTGGTCTCCTCTACATTGGGGAGACTGGACGCCTCCTTGCAGAGCGCTTTAGGGAACATCTCCGGGACACCTGCATCAATCAACCGCACCGCCCCATGGCCCAACATTTCAACTCCCCCTCCCACTCTGCTGAGGACATGCAGGTGCTGGGCCTCCTCCATCTCCGCTCCCTCACCACCCGATGCCTGGAGGAAGAACGCTTCATCTTCTGCTTTGGAACACTTCACCTCCAGGGCATCAATGTGGACTTCACCAGTTTACTCATTTCCCCTCCCCCCACCTTACCCTAGTTCCAACCTTCCAGCTCAGCACCATCCTCATGACCTGTCCTACCTGCCAATCTTCCTTCCCACCTATCCACTCCACCCTCCTCTCTGACCTATCACCTTCATCCCCACCCCCATTCACCCATTGTACTCTTTGCTACCTTCTCCACCACTTATCTCTCCACCCTTGATGCTCCCTGCCTCCATTCCTGATGAAGGGCTTTTGCCCGAAACATCGACTTTCCTGCTCCTCGGATGCTGCCTGACCTGGTGTGCTTTTCCAGCACCACTCTAATCTAAACACTGGGGCATTTTTCCCTGGAGTGTTGGAGACTGAGTGGTGACCTTATAGAGATTTATAAAATCATGAGTGGCATTGATCGGGTGAATTGCCAAGATCTTTTTACAAGGGTGGGGAGTCCAGAGTTAAAGAGGATAGGTTTAAGGTGAGAGGAGAAATATTTATGAAGGACCCGAGAGACAACGTTTTCACGCAAAGGGTAATGCACATATGGAATGAGAGGAAGTGGAAGAGCCGGGTGCAGTTAACATTTAAAAGGAAACTAGATCAGTACATGAATAGGAAGGGTTGAGAGAGATAAGGCCAAATGCTGGCAAATGGGACTAGGTCAGATTGGGATGTCTAGTCGGCATAGTTGAGTTGGAATTAAGAGTCTGTTTCCATGATATGTGGTTCTATAGCTCTAAAACACTATAACTGAATGACTTAAGTGTTAATCTTACTATGTGTATCTAGTGGTTGACATAAGCTGGACTGATTAGAGTGTTAGGTTTCTTTTCCCAAAAAATATTTTTTAACCAGTTTATGACAACCCAGCAGCTTTCGTTCTGGTCACTCACAAATTACCAGATCTACTTTTGTAACTAGCTATGCTGGGATTTGAATTCAAAATGTTTTAAGTTGTTAGTTTAGGATCTATATGACTGCACTATTGTGCACTAATTCTAACAAAGTTTAGTTTAAAACACATTTTTCAGTTAAAATGTTAACTTTTATACAATTTTAATTATTTTACAGTGAAATTGAAGTGTTTAATTTTACATTTTAATTTGTTCAAAATAAATTGATTTATTTTGTTGCAGATCAAAATAGAGTAGATGTTATATCATTTGTAGTACAAGTTGACACATTTAAGAATGTACCTGTTGGAATATTGAATGAAACTAGATTAATAAGCAGAACAATTCTATAGATTTAGTAAACAAAAGTTTAACTAACATGGGAAAATGAATGTTCTTTCATAATTACAACCTGCTACTGAACTGATATGGGCAACTTTGAAATACTTAATTTATGAAAATTTCACAGCCTTGGTTGCTCAAGACAGTGTCATCATTTCAACTTTAGAACTTACTGATTCCTTCATTGGAGAAGCAGGTAGAGTAGGTCCTGAATTCTGTTTTAATTTTTGTTTGTTCAAAGCTCTCATCACCACCTCTATTACTACATCAAGGCCATATCTTCTTTCAGAGTTTAGGGATACCTCTAGTATGCTAACCAAATAGCCATTTAAAAACCATGTTATTTTAGAAATATAATGAGCTTGCATGCTTGGCTCCAAGTCTAGAAGCAACTGCTCTACTGGAACTTGGTCACAGCATGAGGACAATAGAAAAGAAATTGTTATTTCTTTTAAGACATCCCTGAAGGGATCAAATATCCTCTCTGAGTCATCGGGATGATCAACTGTCTTGGAATTTCTTGGATTGTCCCAAAATTCAGCTTGTTGTTCCATGTCCCGGATGCTGGCTTCCCAGAATATGATTTGTCCTGGATCCCTCCACAGAGAGCGTTGGGACCCAGCATAATTTAATTGCTCAGGCACTAAGCTGCTTGGAGGAGACTCGTTCGGAAAGACTATGTCAGGAACATGCAGAGGCAAGATTGAGGCATCAGAGGGAATGCACAAGCCTCCAAACAACCCAGCTAACCAACGCTTCACCAACTGCCTTGCATGTGGCAGAATCTGCAAATTGGATATCAGACTTATCAGTCATCTTAGAACCCATCGAATTGGACTGGAAGCAAGTCATTCTGAAACCTGAGAGATCACCACAGAAGATGCATTCTGTAATCTGGCGATCTTAACCTTGAACATATTTAACAACTGGTAACGCACAGCCCTCTGGGGCAGTAATTTCCAATCAGACAGCAGTAATTGTTCATACTATTTTGATGTTCTGTTGTCATCATTTGTATTATCAAATATCACTTTTGGCCTTTTCTGAATTTCGCTCCAACAGGATGTTTTATGAAATGACCTTTTATAAGGATGTTGGCTTTGTTTGGAATAAAGCAAAGAGGATAGATACGTGGCTTGGTGTGAACCAATAAAAATGGCAAAATGTTTCAACCTTCAAAAAGGTAGAAGATGTAAACCCAGCTCATCTTAATGCTTATCTCCCAGGTTCCAAATTGTGTTTCAGGAGTCATTTCTTGACGCTGACCCGATATTACGCTACTTCCACCTTTATATTGTCACAGTAGTTGGTAGACGGTGCATCAGATCTTTATGTAAATACATTAAGAACTTTAAAGGTGAAAAATGGGCTTAATACAGTCATTGAATTTCAAAACAGACTGTAAAGGACACATTTTTTCAATTTGTTATGCAGTACTTCGATGCCTTCCATCCTGATAATCCACATTATGTTGTTCTAAGAATGACCTATTCTTTCCAGTTTACTTTTTGTCACTTTTGAATGGCGACGTTTCTTTCTATGAGCTTGAAAGAGTATCATTTTACAAATTTAATATAATATCCCTTCTTAGTTCAGATAAAATTTGTATTAAAGAATTAATATTTTCTTCTAAATTATTACTTCCTGTTGAATATATGCCCTGTTTTCCAGTGTTGAAATGTTGCAATTTGCTATTTTTATCGTGTAATTTGCATTGAAACGGTTACTTCAGAATGAGATAGTAGCCCTCTTAAGCCACTGCAGACCTCTGTGTCAAAGTGATTTATTGGATCTATATTTCAGTGCCAGCCTTTTCATGTGATAAAGGACCAAATAATGACAATTAACAAATGGCCTTGCATGGTGAATTAACATCTGCTTTCTGAAACAGAAATTCCTAAAAGCCGTTTCCAGTGTGTCCACGTTTTATGCTAGCCACAGATGCTGGGGTCAAGGGAGGGTTGTACTGCTCTACAAAATAAAGGAATGAAAGGAAGTTTAAGCTAATGCTAAGAACACAGAAGTTTAGATTTATTTGGTAAGCTTAAATTTTATTTCTCGGAGAAAGAGCACAAAACTCTCACTGATTTAGTGTTCTCCTATAATAGGAGACAAAATTACACCACAGGGACTAATGTTCAAAGGTTTTCAAATTTATCCTGTTCACTTGATTTAAGAGTATAATAAGAATATTTGTTGAAATGAGATTGTAAATATTTCTTGACTGCACATTAACCAGATTTGTGATAGTTATCATAGCTTATGCAGTTCACAGTTTTCAAATTTCTCATTCGGGAGAGGCTGATCATTCTGTTCAGTATATTTAAATAAATATTGCAGGAAAGTATAAGTACACTTCTGAGTAATTCGAAACTAGAAAAAAGCTAACAGTTAGTCAGGGTCAAGGTTTGACACAGTAGAATATGTTACAATTTCTATTATAAGAAATGGGAAGGCATTCTGCATGTGGCTATGTTAAATGGTCTGGATTGTAATAATATAAATCTTCCATCAGTTTTAACAGAAATGATAATGGAAAACATCATAGACATTGGAGTTAGTGTGTCAAGCTGCATTTCAACCCAATTGAAATCTTGGGTGCAACTATATTCACTTCTTGGATAAGGCAAGGAAAGTGATGAAGGGAAAATAATTGGGCAGTGTGGAGACATATTCATCCTCTTCTGATACTTCAGTAATTGGGTAAGAAGGTCCATTGGAAACCTTATGGACTCATCTGCAATTAAGGTCCTTAAGAGTTCAATTAATGACCAATAACAGGCCTCAGCTTGTCTCCAGTCAAGAAAAGTGATTGATTTCCTGACTGCTGGTGGGGAGTGAGAATCTATTTACACCAGTCTGGGGCCAACTTGGGCCAGGAGTGCGATTTGAGGAGTTGGCTGCTGAAGGCTGTGCTATTGCCTATCCGATGAGACTCGAGTGACTGAACTGCTCACCATTGAAACACCTGAAGAATAGGCTTCCAGTGATGATATGTCACATCTAGACACTACTAGCCACTGGTTGTTTGGCTGCTTCTGCCAAGGTGGGACTTCAACACCGAGATTAGTGATTTACCAGGAACACTGTTGGTCAGCCATTAACTGGCTGATTGATGTTCAATCTGTCAAGCTTTCTTATGGATGAGAGGCAGACAGTCATTCACAGGATCTTTAGTGCTCAGTTAGAGGCTGCCAGTCTCCCTGACTTGCATGGCTCAAAGGGAGAGACAGCTGTGTTGGTGGGGAACACTGAAAATTCAAAGAGCTGGATGTGCTTCTGTGTGGCACTGAGTTATATCATGTCACACCTACAGCATTGGACAGCAGCTTACATGACAAACATACAGCATATACTTCAAGTGAATGGCCATAAATGAAAGTCAAAGGGAAGCAGTGACATTGGGGTTAAGAGGGACCAGAGTTAGGGCAAACTGCCATAATCAGTCAAGGGACTCATCCTGTTGCAGTCCAGGGGACTGGTGACAATCAGTGAGATGTTTGTCACCCTATCAGATTCTTGGTATTTTTATCATTGCAGTGTGGGGACTAAGGAGTGGATCACAGTCAGTTCTGCCTTTCAGTACAACCAGTATCAGGCCTACAGAGAGGACTCCAAGATGTGTTGGAGACTGCAGTCCTGGGGTTGTACCAATTTTTCCTGCAACTGGATAAAGGTTGGTTTTGAGTGTGATGGAGATGCAGTTACTGGTACTCTATTAGCAGAAGAGGTGGTGAGGTGTCCCCAGTGAGTGATCGTGAAGAACAGAAGACAGGAAGAGTCAGTAGTTAAGTGGATGAGGAACGAAAAGAGCTGCCAAGGGTCATGATGCATGTCGACAGTGAGAGTTGTGATCTATCCATCAGCCTTGGTGAGATGTGGGTGCAGTGGCAGAGTTAGACTGAGTAGAGAACCTGTAAGTGTGAGATGGCAGAGAGATGATGGGGACACTTAAATTTGTGGAGCAAGACCTTCTGTCTTTGCTGCTGTGCATCCTGTTTCACCTGGCCACACTGCACTCACCTAGGCTAGAGACTGGCTTGGTCTGGCTGTGTGGCCTGCTAGGGCAGTCTGCAGTAAAAATGACTGCCTTCCCTTCCACCACCCTATCCACCACGTCCTCCGGATCCCCGTTCATGACGTAGCGACTGAACTTACCTGGCCTAAATGTAGGGACTCGGTTATAGAGTATTGCATGTAGTTCTGATCACTACACTATAAAAAGGATGTTGAGGTTTTGGAGAGGGTGCAAAGGAGATTTACCAGGATCAGAGTGTATTAGCTTAAGGAGATGGTGGACAAACTTGCTTGAGTGTCAGAGGCTGAGGGCTGACCTGATAGAAATAGCAGTGCTAACCACGGTGGCACAGTGGTTAGCACTGCTGCCTCACAGCGCCTGAGACCCGGGTTCAATTCCCGCCTCAGGCGACTGACTGTGTGGAGTTTGCACGTTCTCCCTGTGTCTGCGTGGGTTTCCTCCGGGTGCTCCGGTTTCCTCCCACAGTCCAAAAGATGTGCAGGGTCAGGTGAATTGGCCATGCTAAATTGCCCGTAGTGTTAGGTAAGGGGTAAATGTAGGGGTATGGGTGGGTTTCGCTTCGGCGGGTCGGTGCGGACTTGTTGGGCCAAAGGGCCTGTTTCCACACTGTAATCTAATCTAATCTAATCTAATCTAAAACTATGAGAGGCATGGACAGGGTGGATAGTCACGGTGTCTTTCCCAGGGTTGAAATGTCAGGGGTCATAGGTTTAATGTCAATGAGGTAATGTTGAAAGGAGATGTGCGAGGCAAGTTTTTTTTTATGCAGATGGTTGCAGGTGCCTGAATGTGCACCCAGGGGAGATGGCAGAAGCAGATTCGATAACCAAAAGAGAAAATGCTGGAAAATCTCAGCAGGTCTAGCAGCATCTGTAAGGAGAGAAAGGAGCTGATGTTTCGAGTCTAACTGACCCTTTGTAAAAGCTTGCAGATGCTGCCACACCTGCTGAGATTTTCCAGCATTTTCTCTTTTGTTTTCAGATTCCAGCATCCGCAGACAGATGGGATTAGTTTAGAAAGGCATCATGGTCAGCACAGACATGGCGGGCTGAAGCACCTATTTCTGTGTACAGTCCTCTGTTCTGTATAATACTAAATAAAGTTAGAGTGAAATGTGTGGCTTAAAGGTTGGTACGGAACAAATGGATTAGAATTCATGGAACCTGGCACCAATACTGGAGATGGATGGATGTTCTTTGATTTGATGCTGGGATTGTTCTCATGAATTATCTCACCAGGAAAGTGGAGAAGAGTTTAAACTAAAAAGTGGGGTTAAAGATTCTAGTAAGGGAAGATAGGATAAATTAAAGAAACAATAAGGCAAGAGAGCAGGTAGCAGTAAGGAAAATGATAATCAAGCAATTGTGGACAGGATAGCGTGTGCAAATTTACCAATGTGCAAGAAGATAAGCCTAGAGGTTATGGAAATTGTAAAGAGACAAAACTAAAGCCTCTGAGTCTGAATGCATGTATCATTCTCAACAAAACAGATGAATTGACAGCTTAAATAGAAATAAGTAAGTATGATCTGACAGCCATTACAGAGACGTGGCTGCAAGACGACAAAGGCTGGGACCTGATTATTTAAGGGTACTTGACATTTCAGAAGGATGGGAAGCGGGGAAAAGTTGGAGACATTTATTATATAAAGTATTAAAGAGAAATCTCTGCACTCCGAAAGATTAAGACATAGAATAGGTTTGGCTGGAGATAATGAATAGTAAAGGTAATAAGATTATTGTAGAAGCCACTTACAGGCCCTTAACAGTAACTGTGCTGCAGGACTAGGCATACAGGAAGCAGTTTTGTGGGCTTGTGAGTAACGCTGGTGATAATGCCTGGTGATTTGAGCTATATTTAAATAGGAAGAGTCAGATTGGCAGAAGTGGCATGAAAGATGAGGATATAAACTATTTTCAGGACAGTTTCTTAAATCATGCATGTTCTCGATCCAACCAAAGAGCAGGTTATTGTAGACCTAGTAATGGGCAAAGGTTAGAGTATTATAGGTCGTAGGATTAATTAATTGTCTCAAGGCAAAGGTGAGCCTGGTTAGCATTGATCATAAGAATTTGAATTTGATATTCAGTTTGAGGGAGGGTATGTCTAGGAATAGTTTTATGCTTAAAATAAGATTTCTTATGAGGATACGAAGAGAGAACTCACTAAAGTGAACTGGGAAGTTAAGTTAAGGAGTAGGTCAGTAGAGGTTCATAGAAGACATTTAAGAAAATATTACATGACAGTCAACAAAAATATAATGAGAGAGCGAGCACCTCGAGGGGAGGGGTGCAGTCCATGGCTAATAAAGTTAAAGATGGTGTGAAATGGAAAGAAAAATTTGTGTTCAGGAAGATTAGTAAGGCAGAATATTGGGCAGAATACAAAAACTAGTGAAGAGTAAGAAGAAAAACAAGGTGAGACATTAGATTGGGGGGGAGGAAGCTAGCTAGAAATATAAAAACAGATGGTAAGAGTGTTCGTAAATACAGGGGATCGCCAATTTATGAACATCTGACTAAGGAATGCTCATACATATGTATATAGGTACATATCCATGGCAGCTGCCATCTCCCTGGCCCTATACTCATCCCTGGAACATCTGAATAACAAGGATACCTCCTATTTATTGTCTTTGGATCTGCCTTCAGCACCATAATTCCAACAAAACTCAGCTCCAAAGTCTGAGACCCAGGACCCTGTTCCCCTTTGTGTTACTGGATCCTCAATTTGCTGACCTGCAGACTGCAATTAGTAAAGATAGGCGAAAGCACCACCTCCACAATAATCCTCAATACTTGTGGTCTGCAAGGCTGTGTACTCAGTCCCTTGCTGTACTCCTTATACACTCTCAACTGTGTAGCCAAAATCAGCTCTCACTCCACTTACAAATTTACTGATGACACCACTGTAGTGGATCGGATCTCAAATGACAATAAGATAGACAATTTACTGGCATGGTGTAAAGACAACAATCTGTCAATGTCAGCAAAATGAAGCAACTGGCCATCAACTTCAGGAAGCAGAATGGATGTCTGGATCAATGGTGCTGAGGTGAAGGTGGTCGAGAGTTTCAAGTTCCTCGGAGTAAATATCACCAACTGTCTATCCTGGTCAATCTACATCAATGTTACAGTCCAGAAAGTACACCAATGCCCCACACTTCCTCAGGAGGTTAAGAAAGTTTGGCATGTCCACAATGACTGGAACCAATATTTATAGATGCTCTGTAGAAAGTATCCTATCGGGATGCATCATGGCTTGGTATGGCAACTGTTCTGCCCAAGACCACAAGAAATTGCATAGAATTGTGAACACAGCCCAGTCCATCACACAAATCAGCTTTCCTTCCATTGACTCTGTCTGAGCTTCCCGCTGCATCAGGACAGCAGCCAACATCATCAAAGACCCCTCCCACCTAGTTATACTCTCTTTTACCCTCTTCCATTGGGCCAGAAGATACACAATTTTAAACATGTATCAACAGATTTAAGGATAGCTCCTTCTCTGCTGTTATCAGATTTATGAACGGACCTCTCACATATTGGAGTTGATCTTTCTCTGCACCTTCTCTGTAGCTGTAACACTATATTCTGCATTCTGATCTATTACCCTGATGTACTCACAAAAGGTATGGTTAGTCTGGTCAACATGCAAAGCAATACTTTTCACTGTACCTGAGTACATGTGACAATAATAAATTCAAATCATCAACAATTCTGTGCATAGTTTTAACACTTCAGCATCCGACCTATGAACATTTCCTGTACTTATGAATGACTGTTTTCCATTGTCCTGAATTGTGTTCTGAATTGCAAACAGAGTGTTTGCAACCTAGGGACTGCTTGTGTTTAAAAATGAAAAGATTAAGTAAAGTAAGTAAACATCCTCTAGAGAAAAGTCTGTGGAATTAATGATGGAAAATAAGGACTGGTATTGAAAACTGACAAGGCCGAAGGTTTGATGGATTTCATTGTTGAATCTTAAGATAAATAGTTGCTGTGATCGTATTCATTGGAGTTCAGAACAAGAAGAGGTGAACTGATTGAAACATACAAGATCCTGTGGGGACTTGACAGGATGAGCGCTGACTATGTGTCCTCGTGGGTGAAACTAGAAGTGAGGGGCACGGTTTTAAAATAAATAGTCTGCTAATTAAAATGGTGATGAGATTTTCTTTCTTTTGCATTCTCTTCTCAGAGCGTGGTGGAATCCAGGCCATTGAATAATATTAAGGTGTACTCAGGTAGCTCCTTGACTAAAAAGTACATTAAGGGTTATGAGGTCAGCAAGAAAGTGGAATTGAGACTGTGGTCAGCTCAGTTTGATATTGTCAAATGATGGAGCAGGCTTGAGGAGTTAGGTGGTGTAGTCCTTCTCCTAATTCATTGGTTCCCATTAGTGTCAGTACAAAAAAACTACTTGAGAAACTAATGGAAACAAAAGCTGCTAAACCCTTTGACCTGTTGAGCTACATTCTAGGTTGCAGAGGAGATTGATTTTGAAAAGTTCACTATGGAGTGTGGGCATCACTGGGGTCGGCCAGTATTTAGTGCCTATCCCTAGTTGCTCTTGAGAAAGTGGTGATAAGCTCCCTCCTTGAACAGCCCAAGTGCTGTAGGACAACTAGTCATTGCAATCTTTCCAAATTCCCTAAATTCTAGAATGGTGGCAGTTGTTTTGGAAGGGTACAAATATAATACTGCTACTCAAGAAAGGGGAGAGAGAGCGAGAAAGTAAAGAGCTACAGGCTAATTAGCCTGAGATTGGTTGTCAGGAAAGTGCTGGAATCCATTATCAAGGATGTTATCGCAGGAACTTAAGTGTAATATGATTAGAAGCAACATAATTTAATGAAAGGGAAATTGTGCTCAACAAATATTTTTTAGGCCTTTGAGGATGTAACTGGCAATGTAGGTAAAAGGGAATCAGTGCATCTAATGCATCTGGATTTCCAAGATATATTCAGCAATGTGCCATATAAGAGGTTATTACACAAGTCAAGGTCTTGTTTGTTGAGACTATATACCAGCATGGATCGAGGATTGATTAACAGACAGAAGGCAGAGAAGGGTTGCATGGGTCCTTTTGAAGTGTTAGGCTGTAGCAATAAGGGTGCCACAAAGATCTTTTGCTGGAGGTTCAGATATTTTAATCCTATTAATTACTTCGATGAAGGGTCACGCGTAATTTATCCAAGTTTGCCAACAGCGCAAAATTTAAATGAGAATTTAAGCTGAAAGAGGAAACCAAAAGGCTGCAAAAGGAATATAGGCATGTCAAGTGCATTGGCAGTAAGATGGAAGATAAAATATAAAGTGAGGGCATGGAAGGATATTCACATTGGATAGAACAATAGATTAGAATTATTTTCGGTTATGAGAAAGTGTTTGATGTTTAGAGAGAAATTGTAATCTCCTTGTAAATTAAACATAGGAAATGCATGTGCAGGTTTCACAAATTAGGAATGCAGTTGAATTGAATTGAATTTATTGTCACGTATACCGAGGCACAGTGAAAGCTTTGTCTTGCGAGCAATATAGGCAGATCAGAGTTAAATAGCATAGATATGTAAATAATAGGTAAACAGCAGCAAAAACAAAAACATGGCTACAGGAGTTTGAGAGTCCATTCAGTATTCTAACAACAGTAGAGCAGAAACTGTTTCGAAGCCAGTTGGTGCGTGTGTTCAGGCTTCTATAGTTTCTTCCTGATGGTAGCGGTTGTAGATACATCCAGAGAGAATGCTTTTGATGGCACACCTATAAAAGTTGGCAAGGGTATTCATCGTCATGCCAAACTTCCTCAGCTGCCTGAGGAAGAAGAGATGTTGGGCCTTTGTAACCAGTGCATCCACATGAAGGCTTGTTGTGGATGACCACTTCCAAGAGCTTGACACTTTCCATTCGTTCCACCTCTGTGCTGTTAATGTGTGGGGGGGCATGAGTAACATCCTGCCTAAAAACAATAATGAGTTCCTTGGTTTTGCTGGCATTGAGAGCTAGGTTGTCCTCAGTGCACCATTTTTCCAAGTCTTCCGCCTCCCGTCTGTTTTGTTTTGTCACCATCTGAGATTCGACTGATTATGGTGGTGTCATCAGTGAACTTGTAAATGGCATTAGTCTGGTATTTGGTGAAGCAGTCATGGGTATACAATGAGTACAATAGGGGGTTGAGTATGCACCCCGGGGGGCCACCAGTGTTGAGGATTAGTGAGGATGAAATATTGTCTCCAATCTTCACTGGTTGTGGCCTGTGGGTCAGGAAACTGAGGATCCAGTTGCAGAGAGTGGGGTTTAGTAATCACTCTCGAGGAGATAAGTGTCGAAGGCTGAACTGTAGACAATAAGTAGGATTCTTACATAGCTGTTCTTCGTGTCAGGATGTTCTAGAGAGGAGTGAAGGGCAAGTGATGTGGCATCTTACATGGATCGGTTGGTCCGATAGGCAAATTGGAGTGGGTCAAGAGTAGTTGGGAGGTTGGAGTTGATTAATGCCGTGACCAGCCTTTCAAAGCACTTCATGACCATCGAAGTTAGGGCCACTGGGCGGCAGTCATTGAGACATGCTGCATGAGCCGCCTTAGGCACAGGGATGATGTTGGTCCTCTTGAAACAGGCAGGGAGAGGTTGAAGATGTCCCAAGAAGACAGCTGCCAGTTGATCTGCGAGTGTTGTACAATTAAGTTAAAGTGTGAGGGGAAAGCAATCTTGCTACAATTGTTCAGAGTTAAAGTGAGACCACACTGGCAACATTGTGCACAGTTTCATCTCCTTATCTAAGGAAGGATTTATTTGCCTTGGAAGTGTTGCATCAAAAGTTCATTAAATTATTCTTGGATTGAGAGGGTTGTTCTGTGTTGAGAAGTTGAGTGGAGTATGTCTACTAGAGTTTAGACGAATTAAGCATTTATGATTCTGAGAGGCTGTTTCTCTTGGCTGGAGTGTAGAGCTTGGGGACACAGTCCCAGGCTAATGTGTTCACAGAGATGAGGAACGTCTTCACTGAGAGGGTTGTGGACCTTTTTTAGAGTTGTCTGTCACCAAAGGGTTGTAATTGCTCACTCAAGGCTGAGATTGATAAGTTTTCAGACTCTAGGATAATCGCACAATAGAGGGATCAGAAGGTTCCACTTTTGTCTATGAGCTAGCTGAACATTTTGTGGTCAGCAGTTGAGGAGTTATAGTTGGCTTAACTACCTTAAACTTGTCAGGTGAAACACCACAACTTGCACAGGAGAAGGGATGACTTTGTCAGAGTGACGCCAATAGTGTGGGTTCAATTCCCGCAACAACTGAAGGATTCTCCTTCTTAGCTTCTCCCCTATCCTGAGGTGACCACCACAGTTGTCTTTTTCTAGAGAGAGAGAGCACCACTATGGTCTGGTAGAAATATGGCGACTTTACCTTTTGCCTTTTAATTGTGGAAGAGACTGTTAGTGCTGACGTGGGAGCCAGCAATTAGGTCAAGATACATTAGTTGTCATTTAACTATCCCCTTTGTTCAGGCTCGAGCACACCCTGGTGTTTCACTTAACAATCACTGGTTGGTAATGATATGCAATTGCCTCTAACTTTTGCCATTTTCTTAGTTTCATTTTTCCAAATCTTCATGGAGTTCTAGATCCATTGGCAGTAGTAGAAGAGGAGGAAAAATGTGTAATTGAAGATGTATTATCAAGCACAGCGAAAATTGTGCTTATTTGTGCTTCAGTTCCAGAGAGGCACCATTAGACAGTTTTGGACAAGATAGTCATTGCCCTCAAGCTGCTAGTCTCTGATCCAGTGCTCTGTGTGTCCGTGTATCGGTCTGTGGAAGTCTTGGTCAATCATGATAAAGAAGTTCAAGGTACATTCCCTCGTCTGCTGGAATATTTTCTATGCACTGCCTTCCTCTGTCCCTTCTTTGTATGCCCTATGTTCATGCTGGTTTCTTTTTCTCCTCTTCTAGTCAAAGTGTTAGGTGAAACAACGCCTCTTGTTGAACTAAACTAGCTTTCCACAAGCTTGGACAAATAAACACCCTTTCACAAAGTACTGTCAGTTCCTGCAGCCAAAAATCTTCAAATCTCCAGTGTAGTGCATGAACAGCCCTAACCATCTTGTAAATTACCTGAAAACAGCTCATGATGCTTTTAGTGTAAACAGAAAATGCCAGAAATGCTCACCGGGTCAGACAGTTTTCATGGTGCTCTGCAGATGCTGCTTGACCCTGCTAAATCCTTCCAGCATTTCTATTTATATTCCCAGTATGGTCTAAGCCAAGCCCTGTACAAGTGAAGCAAGATTTCCCTCCTTTTGTACTTTAACTCAGTTGTATAACACAGAATTTGCATTTCTGTTTATATTTCAGATGATTAGCATCTGCAATATTTTGCTGTTGTTTTTATACTTAAAATATTACTAGAAATGCCATTTTCTGATTTTTGTGATCTGATTTCTAAGTGTCAAAGAGAATGACAACTATTGCAAAGGGAGTTTTCATCAGATTCCAGTGTTAGATCCTAATTGACAAGCTTTTATTAGCAAGTTCATCAGGTTCCTGAAAGGAATCTGACTCAAATTGGCACGGCCAAATCCAATGCATGAAATGGGCAGGAAAGTATATGACGACACAGTTCACCTGAGTTCCAAGGAAGGGTTCTGGACCCAAAACATTAATTCTGATTTCTGTCCACAGATGCTGCCAGACCTGCTGCATTTTTGCATCAATTTCTGTTTTTGTTTCTGATTTACAGCACCTGCAGTTCTTTCGGTTTTTATATCCTGTATGACTTGACTTTTATTGCTGTAGTGCTCATTTTCTGCAAATAAGATGGGTGTTTCCATGTGAAAATTTTCCTCTTCAATTTTCTCTTAATTGTTGGTTTTCTGCTTAAACAGCTTGAGACATTCTTCACCTGAAAGGCACCAGTACATGTAACTTGTAGCTGATATTAAACTTTCACCTGATCTAAATGTATCTGCAGTCTTTTCATTAACAGCACAGCTCCTCCTTTACTGGATATTGTTTCCGTTCTATTCTGTAGGATTAAAAACAGAAGTGGATTCATACAGTCCATCCGCACCGTAGAGGGCTTAATTCAATGAATTTTGTTTTGAGTCATGCAACAACGGAATGAAGCATCACAATTCTGCATTCACGGTGCGAGGTGAAAATTGCTTTTGATTAAGTCTTGTCAGTCATTTCCATAAAACAGACCTTGTTCCCCTTTGATGTGAAGGAAATAGAGTCACAGAGATGTACAGCACGGAAACAGACCCTTGGGTCCAACCCATCCATGCTGACCAGATATCCCAACACAATCTAGTCCCACCTTCCAGCACCTGGCCCATATCCCTTCAAACCCTTTCTATTCATATACCCATCCAAATGCCTCTTAAATGTTGCAATTGTATCAGCCTCCACCACTTCCTCTGGCAGCTCATTCGATACACGTACCACCCTCTGTGTGAAAAGGTTGCCCCGTAGGTCTCTTTTATATCTTTCCCATCTCACCCTAACCCTATGCAACCCCAGGGAAAAGACTTTGTCTGTTTACCCTATCCATGTCCCTCATAATTTTGTAAACCTTTATAAGGTCATTCCTCAGCTCCCGACGCTCCAGGGAAAACAGCCCCAGCCTGTTCATTTTCTCCCTATAGCTCAAATCCTCCAACCCTGGCAACATCCTTCTAAATCTTTTCTGAACCCTTTCAAATTTCACAACATCTTTCCAATAGGAAGGAGACCAGAATTACATGCACTATTCCAACAGTGGCCTAACCAATGTCCTGTACAGCCGCAACGTGACCTCCCAATTTCTGTACTCAATACTCTGACCAATAAAGGAAAGCATACCAAATGCCGCCTTCACTATTCTATCGACCTGCGACTCCACTTTCAAGGAGCTATGAACCTGCACTCCAAGGTCTCTTTGTTCAGCAACACTCCCTAGGACCTTACCATTAAGTGTATAAGTCCTGCTAAGATTTGCTTTCCCAAAATGCAGCACCTCGCATTTATCTGAATTAAAGTCCATCTGCTACTTCTCAGCCCATTGGCCCTTCTGATCAAGATCCCATTGTATTCTGAGGTATCCCTCTTCACTGTCCACTACACCTCCAATTTTGGTATCATCTGCAAACTTACCAACTGTACCTCTTATGCTCACATCCAAATCATTAATGTAAATGACAAAATGCAGAGGACCCAGCACTGATCCTTGTGGCACTCCACTGGTCACAGGCCTCCAGTCTGAAAAACAACCCCCCACCACCACCCTCTCTCTGTCTTCTACCTTTGAGCCAGTTCTGTATCCAAATGGCTAGTTCTCCCTGTATTCCTTGAGATCTAACCTTGCTAATCAGTCTCCCATGGGGAACCTTGTCAAACGCCTTACTGAA
>NC_057725.1:14055268-14108420 GCF_004010195.1 Chiloscyllium plagiosum
ACCCAAATAACTTCCCTGGATGTATTTCCAGGAATATCCTCCCTCAGCACGGCTGTAATGCTATCCCTTATCTAGAACGCCACTCTTCCTCCTCTCTTACCTCCCTTTATATTCTTCCTGTAGCGTTTGTATCCTGGAACAGTAAGCTGCCAGTCCTGCCTATCCCTGAGCCATATTTCTGTAACTGCTATGATATCCCAGTCCCATGTTCCTAACCATGTCCTGAGTTCATCTGCCTTCCCAGTTAGGCCCCTTGCATTGAAATAAATGCAGTTTAAATTATTAGTCCTACCTTGTCCCTGCCTGCCCTGACTGACCCTGACTGTTTGACTCGTTTCTGTTCTCAACTGTGCCAGTCTCAGATTGACTCTTTCCTCACTATCTCCCTGGGCCCCACACCCCCACCTTACTAGTTTAAATCATCCTGAGCAGCTCCAGCAAATTTCCCTGCCAGTGCACTAGTCCCCTTCCAATTTAAGTGCAATCTGTCCTTCTTGTACAGGTCACTTCTACCCCAGAAGAGATTCCAGTGGTCCAAAAATGTGAATCCTTCTCCCATAAACCAGCTCCTCAGCCATGTATTCATCTGCTCTATCCTCCTATTCCTGCCTCACTGGCTCGTAGCACCGGGAGTAATCCAGGTATTACTACTCTCGAGGACCTCCTTTTTAAATTTCTGCCTAACTCTCTGTATTTTCCCTTCAGAATCTCAAACTTTTCCCTTCCTATGTCATTGGTTCCAATGTGGACAATGACCTCTTGATGGCACCTCTCCCCCGTGAGAACATTCTGCACCCTCTCTGAGATATCCTTGATCCTGGCACCAGAGAAGCAACACACCATTCTGTTTCTTCGCTGCTGGCCTTGTGTACCTTGGACTAGAGAATCCCCTAACACAATTGATCTCTTGGAATCCGACATACCCCTCGTTGCATTAGAGCCAGTCTCAATACCAGAAACTTGACTGTTTGTGCTACGCTCCCCTGAGAATCCATCACCACCTACATTTTCCAAAACAGTATACCCGTTTGAAATGGGTATAGCCACAAAAGACTCCTGCATTAGCTGCCTACATCTCTTATCTTTCCTGGAGTTAACCCATCTACGTGACTGTATCTGAGACTTGCCCCCCCTTCCTATAACTGCCACCCATTGCATACTGTTGCTGTTGCAAATTCCTCATAGCTTCTAACTGTCTTTCCAACCGGTCCACTCAATCTGATAAGATTCGCAACCAACAGCATTTATTTTCCTATCCAACATTTAATTCAATAGTAATTAGCTTTAGAGTAAGAATAATCAATGCTGTGTTGTTTGTACTGGATATTCTCACCATAAAAGCACTCCGACAGCATATCTCTTTCGAATTGCCTGTTCTGAGGAAGGGTCACTGGACCTGAAATATTAACTCTGATTTCTCTGCACAGATGCTGCCAGTCCTGCTGAGCTTTTTGTTTCTGATTTACAGCATCCACAATTCTTTTATTCAGTATCTTTTTAGAAGGCAGGGTAGAGACCATTTCAGAGAGTAGAGAATCAGTAGTATACTACCATTTTACATGAAATATATGAATCAACTCAATATGTTAGAGTGAGATTCTACCAGTTCTTATTGGACGCTAAACTATTTTAGGATGTTGCCAGGGTTGGAGGATTTGAGCTATAAGTCAAGGTCGAATAGGCTGGGGCTATTTCCTCTGGAGCGTTGGAGGCTGAAGGGTGACTTTATAAAGGTTTATAAAGTCATGACGGACATGGATAGGATAAACAGTCAAGGTCTTTTCCCTGGGGTGGGGGAGTCCAGAACTAGAGGGCATAGATTCAGGGTCAGAGGGTAAACATATAAAAGGGACCTAAGGGGCAACTTTTTCATGCAGAGGGTGGTGCATGTATGGAATGAGCTGCCAGAGGAAGTGGTGGAGGTTGTATAATTACAGCATTTAAAAGACATCTGGATGGGTTTATGGATAGGAAGGGTTTGGAGCGATATGGGCCAAGTGCTGGCAAATGGGACCAGATTAGCTTAGGATATCTCGTGGTCAAGGACGAGTTGGACGAGTTTCCATGCTGTACATCTGTATGACTCCATTGGTCCATGTTGTGCCAATGAGTGATTCTCTGAGTCTTATTGCCTCCAAACTGTGAAGTTCCTCATTAAAGTTACTGCCTCAAATGAGACTCTTTCCCCATCACCTCAACAGTCTCGGCAAAGGTGTTGACTCTGAACTGCCCTCTGAAATGGCCCAGCAGGCCAATCAGCATAACAGCAATTAGGGACAGGCAACATTCCCATGTCCCATGAAAGGTTTAAAAGTCTGCTTAGCGAGCCGACTCCCTACTCCATATATCGAGTAAAGACTTTGTCCTAACTGCGGGTTGCAAATGATCTGGGAAATGCGTGATAGTTTTTCCATTATTTTAGAATTAATAAGTTATGCAAAAAGGACCAATTTGTGATATTCTTATTTCCCTCCAGGGATAACATATTTACATTCCCGTGTGGTAGTCATCCACAGACTTAAATTTGCCACAGAACAAAATTAATTCCTATTGGTTTCTGAGTCAAAGCTGGTTGTAATGCTTTAAATAAACATTTTATTTCAAAGCTCAACCTGGGCTTCTTTTAATGGTGTGAAACTGAAGCATAAAAAACAATTAACCAAGTAAAGGTATTTCTAAAATCAACATTTTTATATATTGCAAAAATATGTACTGATACAAATGGAAATTCAGATTCTGTTTCTGCCTTCATGTTAAAATATTGCACCATGCAGACATTAAAATTGCAGATTTTAGATTTTAAAAAATTATCCCTGCATTAAAATGTAAGACGTAAGATGCCTTTCCACCCATTCTGCCTATGGCATTTGGAAAAGAGCTATCTAACTTAATCCTACTCCCCAGCCTTTGATCCATAGCCCTGCAGATTATAGCAAGTTAAGTGCATATCCAATTATTTATTAAATGAAATGAGGCTTTCTACCTCAACTATGGATTCAGGCAATGAAACAACTAAACCACCCTCTGGGATAGGAACACAGAAAATATGCAGTAACTTCATTTAAATAAATCTTTTAAAACTTTCATATGGCAAATCAGATTGCAGCAAAATTCAAAGAGAGGCGACAGCAGCAATGAGAGAGATCTACAAGGAGGATAAATAGGGAGGCACATTAGATCAGCATGTGGAGCGATTGAGGAGAAGGTAAAGGCTAAATCTAGTAGGAAGAACAGGCAAGGCCAGGTGAATGAACGTGGTGGGACTGGTGGTTTGAAGTTTATTTATTTTAGTGCAAGCGTTACAACAGATAAAGCAGATGAGATTATAGCCTGGATTAGTATATGGGTCCAGGATGTTGTCATTACAGAAACTTGGTTGAGAGAATGGCAGGGCTGGCAGCTCAACTTTCCAGGTTTTGGTGTTTCAGGTTTGATAGTGAGGGATGTAAAATGGAAGGAGGAGTTGCATTACTGTTTAAGGAGAATGTTGGAGCTGCAGTAAGAGAGGACATCTTGGAGGGCTCATCCAGTGAGGCCATATAAGAATAAGAAAGGTGTGGTCATTATGTTGTGGTTATACTATGTCAGCCTCCCAATAGTCAGTGGGAAATAGAGGAACAAATATGTGGGTAGATCGTGGAAAAGTATATAAACGATATAGGGTTGTTGTGATGCGTGCTAATACTTCCCCAATATTGACTCTGTTAGTGGCTTAGATGAGGCATAATTTTTTCAGGGCAGGAGGTTTTCTTGAAACAATATGTAGAGTGGAGTGCGATAGCTATAAGGAGAAGTTGAACAAAGTTGGATTGTTTTTGCTACAGCTTCAGAGACTGAGGGACAATCTGAACGAATTATGTAAAATTATGAGAGACGTGGATAGGTTGGATAGTTGGAGTCTTTTTCCCAGGGTGGAAATGTCACACTAGGAGGCAAAGGGTTAATTTGAGAGGGGAAAAGTTTAAAGATCTGAGAGGCAAGGTCTTTACACAGAGGGTGGTAGGTGCTTGGAACACACTCCGCGTGGGGTGATTGAAGCTGATACTGTAGCAATGTTTAAGAGGCATTTAGACAGGTACGTGAACAGGCAGAAAAAAAAGAGGCAAGTAAACCATGTGCAGACAGATGGGATTAGTTTAGAATGCCATCATGGGGAACTTAAAGGCCTGTTTCTGTGTGAGACTGTTCTGTGTTCTATGTTGTTCAATGTTCTAACAGTAATTGTTCAAATCGATCTTTTAATTATTTTGCATGTTCTTCCGAAGTATTATTGTAGATTAGACATTGTCTATACAAACTATGTAATTAGGAACTTTAAACCACATCTTGATTTCAAGACTTTGGAATATCTGTGCCGTATTTTTAAACCTGAATGATGTGGATTTTTGTGACTGCATTTACTTTGTTGCAGAATATAGTCAACACATTTTGCTTATTTGGCCAGTTCTCCTGAGCATAATAAACAAGGAAGTTGTTGTATTGGTTCTGATTCTCCTGCATCCATTTTATGTTTGGTTAATGTAGTACATCCAGGTGTATTTCTACAGATTTCCTTGAATTTTCCTTGAGAAACATCTCTCAATCATTTTTAGGGTCTTCATTTCCCCTCATCGTCGATCAATTCAAATGGACTAAATGTAGTAGATTAACTTGGAAGACCTCTTCTAGCTAACAATAAGAAACCTAATCCTTTGTTCCAATCCTGTGGGTATTTATGACAATAATCCTTAATTATTGTTTTAAGAGTCTGATGGTCTCTTTCCCAACCTCCTTGTATTTGCGGAAGATAAATGGCACACTTCAACTGTTTTATACTATTTTGCTTACTATGTTCTGAAACATTTTAGACATCCAATTTTACAAGGTTTGATTTGATTTATTAATGTCACATGTGCCTAGATACAATGAAAAGTTTTGTTTTGCATGTAACACAGGCAGATCATAACAGACAAAGTGCATTAGGATAATAGCACAGAGCAAAGAATACAATGTTATAGCTGCAGAGAAAGTGCATAAAGAGCGAGAACAACATTAATTTTAAAATTTGACAGGTCCATTCAGAAGTCTCATAACAGCTGTTCGTGAATCTGTTGGTATGTGTGTTTAAGCTTTTGTAACTTCTGCTGGATGGAAGAGGTTACAAGAGATTATAACTGGGGTGGGAGGGTTTTTGGCTGCCTTCCCAAGGCAGCGAGAAGTGTAGATTCATTGAAAAGTCATTGGATAGAAGGTTGACTTGTGTGTTGGAGTAATGGACTGGGCTGTATTCACAACTCTCTGTAGTTTCTTACGATTCTGGGGAGAACAGTTGCAATAGCAAGCTGTGATGCATCTGGATAGAATGCTTTCTGTTTTGCATCTATAAAAATTGGTAAGAGTCTTTACAGACATGCCAAATTTCCTCAGCCTCTTGAAGATATAGAGGCGTTGTTCTGTTTTCCTGACTATCCCATCAATGTGGGTGAACCAGGATAGTTTGCTGATGACTATCACTCCTAGGAACTTGACACTCTCGACTATCTCCACCTCAGCATCATTGATGTCGACAGGGGCTTAACCTCTGCCTTGCTTCCTGAAGTCAATCACCAGCTCTTCCGTTTTGCTGACGTTGAGGGAGAAATTGGTATCTTCTAAAAGGTTCTAATTTTATTTCAATTGGTAGTCCCTAACTAGTTAAATAGAGTTAATTTTTCCACTTCTACTTGAGCCTCGAAGGAATACCTTCTGCAAATTGAGTTGTCATATGAACAACTGTAGTAAATACCGGTGTCCTGCTTTCACTTTCAATAATACTGCTATGCAACCTATTAACATTCGACTGCAAAAACTGGCACGGGTGTTAAAACATTGGCTAATGATTATATTGAGATTCTCCCACCATCTGACATGTATGGCCCATTTTGCAGAACTGCATTATGCCATTATTAGATCATGGTCAAGTAAAATGCTTGTTTATTGATGTTTGAATTTTCTGTATTTCTACACGTCCTTCCATCAGAATTTCATGTGCTTCACCCAATATTTCCTTATGACTTTTGAGCAGTACCACTACTGGCTGAGCAACTATTCATTTCTCATGTGCCGATCTGTGAGGATGTCTTCATTTCTTTCTCAGAACTCTGTCCTCACCTGAACTGTGGTGATCCTCAGGTTAAACCATCACCATCAGTCATCTCTCTCTCTCTCTCTCTCTCTCTCTCTCTCTCTCTCTCTCTCTCTCCAGTAAGACAGCAGTCCTGTGGTCTGATAAGACTATGGTGACTTTTGGTGTAACTTTGACCTCTGCTGAAGGATTTTGTTTAATCACTGTTCTGGGCATAAAGCATAATGAGAAAAGTGCTGGTATTTATACCTGTGACTGTTATATCTCTAATTTCACTTACACTTTCTGCAGTTAAAGGGGAAGCTGTAACTTTCACTCTGGACAAATCATTCCCAAGAAGTAAGTCACCCTGCATTGTACTTTGTACAACAGAACCAGGATATGCTCCCTACACATCCGGTTTATTTACACTTAGTTCCTCTTCCAGAGGGTGCAATGAAAGCCAATCTCCTTCTCCAGCAGAAGAGTTTTAGTAGCTCCTGTGTTTCTTAATATAATTATGGGTTTAACTGCAGCACTTAAAGAAAAATGAATTATCTTCCTTGTGACAAAAATGCCTTTTAAATCTCTCTTCCGACCTATTCACCTCTCCTGCACTCACAGCAGCTTTTACCTCTACTTTCATTGTTGTAGTTAAAGCTCCAGTATAATCTTTGGTATTTTTCTTTTGAGTTCCTTTTTCAGACTGATTTTTATGAACTGCAAAAAGTCTCATCATCTTCCAGCGCAACTTCCTGCATGCTGAATGAATGTGCTCCATTTTGTTATAAGGGAAACCCCGAGGCCTTTGATTTTCACCTCCACCCTCAGCACTTTCATTTCTGATCTGTGGATCTTGAATGTTTCCACCTGCCCTTTTTTTTAAAACCTTGGCCACTTGCCTTCGTTTCACTCTTTTGCACCCCTCCAATCACCTCCCCCCACCCATCCTTCTTGGATTTATGGAGGTGATGGAAAAAAAGGGATCAGTTTAACTGTTAGCCATTCCTGCTATTTTCTATTGGTTGCAATCCCCTGGTTTTCAACAAGGATTTTAATTACAGAAAATAGTGTGTTTTAAATTGTTCCAAGTCAATTTTCTTTCTGAAAGCTTTGTATGTAGTATTCACTCATAATGCTGATATCCGCCTGTCATAATTATTTTTCTTTACCTTCAGATTCAGTGTAGGTTTGCTACTTTTTCAAATTTCAGAATGTGTCCTTGTATGTTTCGGAGCTAACAAACTTGCTTTGCAAGGACAATGTCCAAATTTTCTTTCACCTGTTTCATTTGTTTAAGTATTTCCTTAGATGCTATAAAGAATGACTCTACATCCTTTACCTCAAATTATGGCAGAGTCTGTACAAATGTAAACATTTGCCTACTGGACTTATGGTTATTTCTTGGGCTTTTAGCACAGGAAGTAGTTGATGCCAAAACATTGGCTAGCAGTGGTTAGATATAACACTTGGGACAAATGGGGTCAAAGGTTATGGAAAGAAAGCAGGATTAAGCTATTGAGTTGGTATGTCAGCCATGATAGTGTTGAATGGCAAAGCAGGCTCGAAGGGCCAAATGGCCGCCTCCTGCTCCTATCTTCTATGTTCCTATGTTTATCATCAAGGCATCTTCAACACCTGAAGTTTCCTTTTTAAACTCCATTTTCTGAAGCTAATATTCTTTCCACAGTTCCCTCTGTTTATCCTATTCTCCTTCCTGAATCTCTTGTGGCAGTCTCTTCAATACTCTTTCACTCTCTTTTTCTGCAAGTTCAAGTGTTTTTCTTCCCTCTCCTGGTTTTTAAGTTCCTTTCCTGTCTCAAATCGCCTCAATTCTTTTTCTTGTTAGGTTGCTATTCTTTGACACCACTTTGTGTACCTAGTCCTTCCTGCATTTCTACCAGGATGATTTGTCAATATTTTAATTGCCTCCGTCTTCTTGACTGTGATAGGCAAGTCCATACCAATTTGTTTGCCAATTCTTTCAATCTGCTTCTGTTAATTTCTATAAATCTATCAACAATATCTTTTCCAACTGTAGGAAGTTAAAGCTGTTTCCAATATCATCATAATTTAGTATGAGAAACCTGGTATGAGACCTTTTATCTTTTGCCATTCACCCTTAATTTACATCCGATCTTACATTGTCCATGTTGAAATATCCTGGACAAGCCCCCAAATCTTTATCATGACTAACTGGGAGGAGAGCACTGGTAATAATCTTCCATAAGGCATCAAAAATGTATAAGATTCCAATGAGAATGTAATGATCATCATTTTGTCTGGCCTCTACAGAAAATAACTCTACTTATCATCATGCACTTCACTTTTTAGAAATGGCAGGGAGAAGAAAAAATTCAGAATCATCTATGATGTGACTTACTGCTATCCCTTTACATACACACTCTTTCACTATTAAAACAAAGGAAAAACGGTTCGACAAACATTATTGTGGTCAAAATATAGACAGGAAACAAAATTCTGAGGATCAAAAGTCCAGCTGTCAAGAGAATATTAAATTGTCTTTTGCAGTTTCTTTTGATTTCAGCAATGATGACTGACTGTTGGCAGTAAAATGATGATCGTTCTTCACTTCAGAAGTTGATCCAGTGGACCTAAGTATTTTCTTGTTAGAATTTTTGTTAACTTTTTTGGCTTTTCTGTCTTTTCATCTATTTGGAGAAACAAGAGGGAGAGAGATGATGTCAGTTTTGCAGGCTCTAAATGTCTTTGTCTGTCGTGCATCTATAGATTTGTAGCAAACTGCAACTCTGCCCATCTGAGGGCCCATCCTGAACTCCTGATAGTGCCACTCAGTCTCAAAGGTATGATCTCTGTACTTCAAAAAGGAATATCATCTTGCACACTCAAAATATTAAACACTTGAGTTTTACAAGTTGCAAAACTCGCCAGGTATTTCAACTGTATAACAGTTCAGCTTTTCTTTTGGTTTATAGTCCAAAAGGGAAAATGCATCATTTTTTTATAGCTTATTGTAAACATCATGAATGGGATGCATAAAATGAGTTTGTTGGGCCATAATGAGAAACAAGTAGATCGATATTAAGTAGGTGCAGACTATAGGGGCATTGAGGAATGCAAAACCAATTTATAATGCTTATACATAAGTGCACAAAGTTTGGTGAATTATAATCACAAATAGTTACATGGCAATACGATGCAGTGATGAGCCAGAATCATGACTGAAATATATTGACGACAAACCTCTAAATTTTCAACTTTGAAAGGTCAGAAAAGAGAGGGCAGGCAAAAAGGGAGTTGCGGTGGCAGTGCTGACTGCAGAAGATATTCTGGTGTTCGATAGAGAAAATGTGTTTGAGAGGGCAAGAATAGAGTCCATTTGGTTAGAGTTGAGAAGCAAAATAGGTATGATTATGTTATCAGTGGTATCTTATAAGCCTCTAAATAGTGACAAAAACAGACCTAGATGAGGAAATCTGAATGTAAATAACAGAGCTTTGAAAGAACAGTGGAATATTGCAGAAAAGAGGAGCATGTTGCTCGGCCTTTTACTTTGAATCCATCAGAACAAATGCACGAGGACCAAATTTCAAGCTATTGCAGTAATTTATATTACAAGAGAAAAGAGTGCTCTTGGTTAACAGTTATTTCTGATTGGCTGAGATATTGCCATGGAGAATGCAACTGGGGGAACTATCATCTCCATATTGTCCCAGGAATTCAGAAAAGGTGCAAGGCTTGATTATATTGCTTTCATTTGCAGAGGAAATCTGTTATGAATGTATGTGGCTAGCAAGCACAATTTTTGATCAGTATCATCTTGCATGTGTGTTGCAAAAATAGAGGATGTCAAACTATTCTGCAGGACAATCATTTCCCTGATCAAATCATTTTTCTTTTTATGTTACTTTGAGTAGCATGAATAAGCCATTTTACATGTTTGACTATCCAAGTTGGTTGTTAGTGTAGCTATTAATATACTCCAGGATTGTTTAGCAAGTGCTGTGCAATTGTGGAATCACATCCCATAATAGACATTTTGGATGATGCAAGCTTGGCTGTTTGAGCACAGTCTGTACTCTGCATATCATGAATGATCGAAGTAATATGATACTTGATTCAATTAGCCAAAAGTTAGGGTGCATTGAATACATAGAGTCATCGAATCATTCAGCATAGAAACAGATCCTTTGGTCTAACCAGTCCATGCCAGACATAATCCCCAACCAAACTAGTCCCACCTGCCTGCTGCTGGCCCATAACCTTCCAAACCTTTCCTATTCATGTCCTTATCCAAATGTCTTTTAAATGGTATAATTGTGCCCACATGCACCACTTCCTCAGGAAGTTCATTCCACATGCGAACCACCCTCTGTGTAAAAATACAAATGCCCCTCGTGTTTTTTAAAATTTCTCTCCTCTCACCTTAAAAATTTGTCCTCGGTCTTGAAGTTCCCCCATTCTAGGGAAAAGGCAACTACCATTAACCCTATCTAAACCCTTCATGATTTTATAAACTTCTATAAGGTCACCTTTCATCCTCTTTCACTCCAGTGAAAGAAGTCCCTGCCTATCCAGCCTTTCCTCATAACTCAAACCTTCCATACCCAGCAAAATCCTGGTCAATCTCTTCTGAACCCTCTCCAACTTAATAATATCCTTCCTATAACTGGGCACCCAGAACTGTACATAGTACTCCAGAAGAAGCCTCACTAATGTCCTATACCGCCTCAACATGACTTCCCAACTCCGACACTCAAAGGACTGAACAATGAAGGCAAGCATGCTTGAACTCCTTCATAACCACCTGTGTCGCAAACTTCAGAGAATTATGTATCTGAACCCCTAGGTCCCTTTGTTCTATAACACTACACAAAATACCTGAATTTGAAATTCAAACTGAACATTGCTGAAATGTGTGGTAGACAGGATGTTTTCCTTAGACTCTTAGTAGAAAATACTCTGATGCAGCATAGTAGGATCTTGAAATGGCTTGCTTAACGTGTCGTTCAACTTTTTAAGCTAATTTCTTTTTATAGGGTAGGTTGAAGTGGATCAGACACTTTTCAGGTCCAAATTATAGAATGATAATACTGGGGGAGCTCTGGTTACTTAAATATCGATCAGGGTGATGTTGGAGGAAAGGTTAGGGAGCAGAGGAATTTCTGAAATGACCTAATGGCAGACCAGGAGATGATTGATTTAGAAGGCAGCCCCATGAAAGATTGCATCAGGGTACATACAACATATACACCTCGGATCAGGATCTGGAAACTTTCCGAACGCCTAAAAATATTCAATCAGCATAAAATTCTGCCCACAATACGCAGGTAAAGTGCCATTCTGAAACATGAAACTGCTGTAGTTTTTAGAAGCAAACCAATTTCTCTTCCTGCTAACAGTATTACAGATTAAGAAAATCAATGTGAACTTAGACTATTCAGATAATGCCTATGTAATTTCCTTTCATTCAGAAATACTTTGCCATGGACACAGAATAGGTGATTATGCTCTAAACAATGGGTGTTGCACACGATTAGGTTCTGTGGCATGCTGAGGGCTGTACCTTGCCATTTTGTTTACAAGATGTCAGGACTGATGCACAGTGGAAGCCTCAGGACAGCTGCAGTGAGATTTCTAATGGGCAGGAAGGAAATCTACACCAGTGATTATTCATGAATGTTAAGGCCTCTCCAAATTGTTGCTTAAAGGGAGAAACATGATAAGCTTAGTGTAGACTAAGTCCTTTACTCTCCACCGATCCGTCAAGTTGTGTTACAATATTCTGACAATTTACACAAAGCCTTGAAGAATTAAGATCTTCATAGAAATACATTTTTGATACTGTAGCTGTTATCTCATAATGTTGCTTGTCTTTATCATATATGCTAAGCCTAATATGTCTGTCTAGGATTTTGGAATTGTTGGCCACTTTGTTTTCCTCGTGTTTTTTCTCTCCTTTCTAATTGGCTAGTTTCCGCTTTCTTTCTTCAGCCAATCATATTGCACAAAGCCTTCCTCATCAATTTCATCTCTATATTTAAAACAATTAATTTACAATTTCATCAAATAAAAGTGGTCACTCTGCTAGTGCCCCACCCCACTTTATAATAATTTCGACGTGAACATTTTAATAACTTGGACAAAGCAAATTCACAAAGTAACCATTAAATCCAACCCATCCTCCAGATGCTGCTTCTTTCTCAAGGCACACTCGACATACTCTGCCAGCCACTGTGAGGGCAGCCTTCATTGTGCGCAGACAAAGCACAACTGTACTATAAGAGTTAATGGACAGAAAATCATGGGGAGCCTGTTCTGGAATTCCTGGCAGCCATAGCTCTTGGATTTTGAAGATTATCCACATGAGTAACTCCACCTGCTTTGCCTGCGAATGAGAAAACGATGGCATCAATTAGTTTTTTGGCTACTGGATTCCTTCCAGGCACTGGAAGGGTTTTTTTTCCTTCTTTGTTTTCAGGCATTACCATGTCCACATTCATTCATACCATTGTTCTAAAGACCCCAATTCCTCAAAACTGCAAGAAACAGGTGGAGAGACAGCTTATGTCTTAAAATACTGATTTTTCAGACTTATTGCTTGTGACTTACTACACGTATTTATGTCAATGCATGTCTCAGCTGTAAATAAAATACAAAGGGTTTTACTTTTCTAACATGTGCAGAGAATTTTTCAAGTGGGGAATGAGCAATATCTATAGTCAGAAGTAGGTATTTGTATTCTTAGTTCCTTCTGCGTCTTTGTCTTCAGGAACTCCCGAGTGCATTGTACAACACACAGACACTGAGAGAAAACAGTTGTAGCTTGATGCACAGTAACACTATCGAGTATAAAGCTAGCTATTCATGTGCTCCAGCAGTGATTTTGATGGCCTGATGTCTTGCGCTATTAGTCACCAAGTGCATAGAGGTTCTTTGGCTTATGCCAAATATTTTATGATCTTGGTATTTTGAGGCATATTTACTAGTTTGTCATTGTCAAGTGATTCTCTTTAATGACTCTGATTCAAAATGGATGCCTCCCACTCACCAGGAGTGAAAGCCACCCTAGCACATGGGATTTGAGAACAGTTCATTTACAACCATTTGGAGGAGTTTATGCCACACTAAAGTAATTGTGCCAATTCATTCTGTGTCACCCAAAACCACCTACCCATCACTTCATTCAGCATTCTACAATAGCGCCTATCACAGAGCCACAGAGTCACACAGCACAGAAGCAGACCCTTCAGTCTAACTCATCCATGCTGATCAAGTTTCCGAAACTAAACCTAATCCCACTTTCCCCCTCGTGGCCCATTTCCCTCTAAACCTTTCCTATTCAGGTACCTGTCCAAATGTCTTTTTAATGTTGTAACTGTACCTGCATCTATCATCATTTTGAGTTCTGTGCCTAATGGCAGGTCTAACCAGGGTACCACTGATTTCCACCATGGATAGCGCAAGGAAACGTTCTGAATCTACTCCAACCAACATGGGATAAGCTCCATGCTATTAGCACCAAATTGACCCAGCTGGGCCTTCCAGCCACTTGTGCTAACCTCCCACTGCAAAGAGTCCAAGTTACAGTGAGGTAGAAATTGACAGATTCCTGATTACCAGCGGTAACAGGCTTAAGGGGATGGGGTGAGTAAAAGATGTTAAAGTGTGCCATTAGCCATGATCGTGTTGAATGATGGGGCGGTCTCAGTAGGCTTTGTAAATGGCAGTGCTGCTTCTTAAGTTTGAGTGGTAGGCTGTTTGAAGTCAGAAAACTCGAATTTATTTTGGTTTTAAAGACCACATCCTTCTGAATCAGATGATTCAATTTTAAAATCATAGTACAGTCCATTCCATCTGAAGTATAGTTTTCTTGGTTGCATTGAACTGCGAAAGAATAATTAGAATTTGCTGAGGTATGGTAAACACAAACTTTTTAAAACATGACATCTTGCCATGAGGCTGTGTTGGGGGGGGGGGGGGGGGAGTGGAGAGGAGGGGAGAGAGAGAGAGAGATCAAGTGTATTATTGCTAGACTGTTACTCCAGAGACCATGTAATATTTTGGGGACATTGGTTTGAATCCCGCTATGGGAATGAAATCAGTAAAAATCTGGAATGATGACCATTGTTGATTGTTGGGAAAAAAAATCTGGTTCAGTAGTGTCCTCTAGGAAAGGAAACTGCCTCCTTACCAGGTCTGGTTTACATTTGACTCCAGACCCCCAGCAATGAGCTTGACTCTTCACTGCCCTCTGGGCAATTTGGGATGGGCAATAAGTGTTGGCCTAACCAGCGATGTCCACATCTCATGAATAAAAAAGGGTCGCAGTCAGACCTATCCCTCTGTATTAAATAGGATGCTGCAGTTGTCTTGCACCAACATCAGCCTTGCTTACATTAAACAATTACTTCTTGATTCAGTACTATAGCTACACCCTTTTAAATAGTCTACAGTGTGGAAACAGGCGCTTCAGCCTAACAAATCCACACCAACCCTCTGAAGAGTAACCCACCCCCCCTCTGACTATTGCACCTAGCAACTATGGATAATTTAGCATGGCCAATTCACCTGACCTGAACATCTTTGGACTGTGGGAGGAAACAGGAGCACCTGGAGGAAACCCACGCAGACACGGGGAGAGTGTGCAAACTCCACAGCCTTGCTTGATCAAGTTGAGAACTTCCCAAGTTAGAGGAAGATTACTCTGATACTTCCATTCAATTCTATTGCTAAATCACACTCGTAAATATACAATGTGGTTGGCACTGCTGCCTCACAGTGCCAGAGACCCGGGTTCGATTCCAGCCTCTGGAAACTGTGTGGAATTTGCACATTCTCCCCGTGTCTGTGTGGGTTTCCTCCGGGTGCTCCAGTTATTCTGATTGGCTCCTGACCAGGTGACCATGGCTTGTGTAGAGCCAGTGCAACAGAGACTCATGTAGTCTACAAACAGAAAGCATAAAAAAAATCTGTGTCTCTGTATCTTGCGTGGAGGTACTAGAAAGTCTCCAGGTATCTTCCACTCACTTCTCTCTGCAAGTCTCTGACTGGAGGAGGAATAAAGCACTTTTCAATAAAAGTGAAAAGACAATGAAAAGACAAATTCTCAAGCAGTGAATGAAAGATAACACTGATTTGCAGACAACCTTGTGTCACAGGAACAGCAGTTCGGGAGAAGGCTCTTCTACCCATTGAACTTGCCTTGCCATTCAATACACTTTAACATCTTTTACCCACTTTGTGCACCATTAGTAATCAGAAATCTTAATGATCTCTACCTTAAACAAGCTCAAAGCATGAGCTTCCACATATCCCTCTAATAGACAATTCAAAAGATTCACAACTTTGACTAAAACAATTTCTAAACTCTGACATGTATTATTTTTAAATTGTGCCCCGGGTTCGAGACAATGAAGTAAGAGAAAACATCCTACCTTCACCAACCCTGTCTATCACTCAAAATATTTTGTAAGTTTCAATGAGATTACCTCTCATTTTTTGAAACTCTTGAAAATACGCATCCATTTTACCCAATCTCTCTCCATAGGACTATTCCAGCATCCCTGGAACAAATCTGGTAAATCTTTGCACTCACTCTGCAGCAATAAGATCTTTATGAAATAAGGAGACCAAAACTGTACATAGTACTCTAGGAGTAGCCTAACCAAGTTTCTATACAAATGATGCAAGTGAATGGTAGAGAACCATAAAGAAGAGAAAGAAAACAGTTCACTGAATCCTTTCATCCAAACTGGTGCTATTGAATTGTGTTTCCCTGAACTTGCTTTTTGTATCTTTCCTTTCTCTACCTTTCCCATACTATCCATGTCTTGTCTACCTTCATGTGTCTCATTGTTTGTGAAGGAAAGAATGTAAGAAGAGATAAAATTTAACTTACCATGACATATTTCCTGATTGCTATTGGTTGAAATTTGTTCATAATAAACTATTATTTTATCATTAAGTACAGAAACCTTGGTGGTGGTTTTCTTTTAACTTGTATTTGTCAGTCAGGTAAATTGGGAACTTTAGATAGTTTGACTATGTTTTTGCATTTTTGATGGCAATGAGAATGATATGGCTTGATTTCCAGTGCATTACCTGGTAAATCATGATAGTGTCCGGCTGACACCTTGGGAATATGTCACTCCTGCTGATGGTATGAACACATTCCCCTTGGATCCAGGCTAAGGGGTGTGCAACTTTCAGAACAGGAAAGGAGCAGCGCATGACCGCTCACACACTCATGCTCCAACAAGTTGACTTCCAACTGGTAATTCACTGAAATAAAAGAGAAGCAGAGGTGTTTGTTTTTCCCTTCTAACATTGTGAATTTTGCACTGATACCCATAATTGCTGCTTACGTGTGTGAGCCTCAAGACCCACATGCTCATTGCTGTCTGCCTCAGTGACAGATAGCCTCTCCAATCTGCTCTTGATCAATGGGACAGGCACTTCCTGGGTGGCAGGTGAAAGCTCGTGAGATGCTAATGTAAGACCATATGGCGTCTCCATTTATGTCCTCCTGCTACCTGCTGGAGCAATGCTTGTGGTTTGTGTTAATTTATGTTGTGTCTCTTTGAACTCCAGATGGTTCAAGTTCATTAGTAGAAAGGAGAAATTAATGTATTAATAACATGAATTTGCAACACTTTTCCTTGATGTGTACGGATGGTGGATTAATGCAGTGCCATATTTTAATTTAATTTCTTTTCTGTAATTCTAAATGTACACTTTATTTTAAATTTATTTGAAATGTAACTATGTTGAAGATTATGATCCCTTAAGAACTGAATTTTCTTAGTTTTACTGTGTAGCTTGAGATTTATTTTAAAGGTTATTACAACAGTAATTAACTTTCCAAAATTCTAGCATATGAAAACGAAGGGAAGAATTATGAAAAGCACGGAGGTCACAAGACCCATTCAAATAGCATCAACAATTTATCTGGCGCCAAACACACCATATTATCATGTGTTGTTTTTGAAAATAAGAAGTGTTTGCACTTGGAAAGAAAGGTAAACTAGTCCTTGGATGAAGAGACAAAAATAAACTGCAGATACAGTTTTTCATCCTTGGATGAAGGCAGGCAAAGGGACAACAGTCAGCTGACATCATGAGTCCTCTGGCCATTGGCCAGAAGGGTTCAGATAATTGATTGACCACAGCAGAAGTTACTTGCCCCTAGGAATATGATATAAAAATTATTACTCAAGGCAACGGAGCGTTCTTCTTGGGGAGGTCTCATCAAGCAGACCTGGTAGGCAGCCGTTCTCATCAGGCAGTCCCCAGAGAGCAGTCTTCATCAGATAGGTAGAAGAAGAATCAGAAGGAGAGAGGGAAGTGTTCACTAACACCTCGGCGAGACAACAGGATGCTGCCACCACCAATTCAACAAGAATGATACATGTTGCATCATCAGCCTCTTCGTCCTCTGGTATCAGTGAACTACCCCCAGTGGGGGTAGTTGTATACTTTGTTGATCTAACTAATATATCTGAACTATTGCTTCTTAACAACTCAATCACCAATCAGAAAATTACATACAAATTGCTAATTGCCTATAATAGCTAACTGTGATCACGATCCCCCAAATCAACAATTGGCAATGAGAATATATGGTGTATAAATCTAATTAAAATCAAAAAGCAGCTGCAAGCAATCATGAAGAAAATAAACCTTCACATAAAATAGTTAGTATGTATGGCTCATAAATTTAGTTGCACAATTTTTTTTATAAACTGGATTTAGCAACTTATTTTTAGATTCAATAATCCTGTGTTAGATTTATAGATGTGTTTCCTTAACATTTAACTCATAAACAAATAGTTAATTTCAATATCCTCTGCTTAAAGCTCATATACAATTTAAAGTAAGAGACAGCAACATTTAGATTTTACGACGAGTCATCTGTCTCATGATTAGCTTGAACCCAGAATTGTGTCATAGGCAAAGGACATTCAGCTCATTGTATTTTTTGACATCAGTCTGTTCAGACAGGTTGTGACTTATCTCCAGAAGCTTAAATCCAGACTATTTGACCCAAAGGTAGGGACATTTCCTGTACTGCATCATAGTTCCCTTTCAACTCATTGTGCGTTTGCTGAGTCATTTGTCAAGCTAACTAAATAATCACATTCCTCTACTCTCTCCATATAGTTCTTAGTTTTTTTTTGTTCTATTCAAGCATTTCATCAAATCTCTTTTGCATGTTACTGTTGAGTCTGCTTCCACTGCCCTTTGTGGTGGTGCATTGTAGATTGTAACAACTTGCTGGGTGTAAAATTGGGAGAGCTGCCCCATAGACCTGTCAAGCAATAGCCTACTAGCCATGGCCTTCACCCAAAATCCTAGGCTCCTTCATATCATCCCAAAGTTCTGACTGAAATCAACTGACTCCCTCAGTTGATGAATCTGTGCTGTTCCATATTGAACATCACTTGGAAGCAATGCTAACAATAGAATGTACTCAGAATGTACTCTGTGTTGGACATTTCAATGTCAATCATCCAAAGCATCCATCAGCAGTAATGACCCAATTGGCAACTTAGACATAGCTATAGACCAGCCTGAGAGTCAACATAAGGGAAAACTAACTGGATCTTATCAACATCAAACTATGTGCATTTATCCCCTACAGTATGTAAGTGTGAAGTCTGCACAGTCCTTGTAGAGACAAATTCTAACCAGGCAGACTGAAAAATGATGTATCAACTTGATGAAGCTGCAATACAGGACTGTTTCTAAACAGTGGAAACCACCTTCTGTAAATAAAGTTAAGTGATCCCAGACCAAAGGATTGGTTTGAAGCCACAATGTCTCACCACATCCAATCATGGAAAGTGTGAGCCAATCAAACAACTAATGAGCAATGACTCTATTAACATTCTTATAATCAAATATAGAGGGGAGGCGTGGACTGGAAATGATGAGCTTGGACAAGGATGAAATGGAAGCATTTGCAACAGCCTTTAGCCAGAAATTTCAAGTGGATGTTGCATCTTGGCCACCTTCTGTGGTTACTCAGTATCATAGATGCCAGTCTTCAGCCAATGCCATTCACTGCATAGGATAGAAAGAAGTGCACCCAGGATAGAAGAAAAGCTGTTAGTTTCAATAACATCCCACTGTAGTGCAGATATTATGCTGTCAGACTAGAACCCCATCGCCATGATGTTGCTTTTCAGATTCCAATGCTGGCATCCATTCAACAAAGGGGAGCATTGCCCACATACATTTTGTCCACAAAAGGGTAATCTCGTCAATTACTGCTCCATCAGTCAAACATAGAACAGTACAGCACAGTACAGGCCCTTTGGCCCTCGATGTTGTGCCACATTGTATTCTTCTCTAAGATCAGACTAGCCTAGATACCCTTCATTGTACTATCTTCCATGTGCCTATTCAAGAGTTGCTTAAATGTCCCTAATGTATATGACTCCGCTATCACTGGTGACAGTGCATTCCATGCACCCACCACTCTGTGCAGAGCATCTACCTCTGATATCTCCCCTTAACCTTCCTCCAATTACATTAAAATTATGCCTCCTCATGATAGACATTTCCACCATGCGAAATAGTCTCTGTCTCTCCACTCTATCTATGCCTTTCTACATCTTGTACTCCTCTATCAAGTCACCTCTCATCCTCCTTTGGTCCAATGAGAAAAGTCCTGGCTCCCTCAACCAGGCAGCATTCTGGTAAATCTCCTTTGCACCCTGTCTAAAGCTTCCATATCCTTCCTATAATGACGCGACCAGAACGGAACACAATATTCCAAGTGTGGTCTAACTAAGGCTCTGTAGAGCTGCAGTATAACCTCGTGGCTCTTAAACTTAATTCCCCTGCTAATGAAAGCCAACACACCATAAGCCTTCTGAACAACCCTATCAACTTTGAGGGATCCATGGACACGGAATCCAAGATCCCTCCGTTCCTCCACATTGCCAAGGCTCCTGCCTTTAACCTTGTATTTTGTATTCAAATTCGACCTTCCAAAGTAAATGACTTCACACTTTTCCAGGTTGAACTCCATCTGCCACTTATCAGCCCAGTTCTGCATCTGTCAATGTCCCATTGCAACCTACAACACTAGGTCCACACTATTCACAGCTCCACCAACCTTTGTGTCATCGGCAAACTTACTAACCCACCCTTCCACTTCTTGATCCAAGTCATTTATAAAAATCACAAAGAACAGAGGTCCTAGAGCCAATCTCTGCAGAGGATCACTGGTTGAAACTTTATTGCTGGAACAGCACAGCAGGTCAGGCAGCATCCAGGGAACAGGAGATTCGACGTTTCGGGCACAGGCCCTTCCTCAGGAATGAGCTGAGAGTGTTCAGCAGGAGAAGATAAAAGGTAGGGAGGAGGGACTTGGAGGAGGGGCGTTGGAAATGTGATAGGTGGAAAGAGGTCAAGGTGAGGGTGATAGGTCGGAGTAGGATGGAGGCGGAGAGGTCAAGAAGAAGACTGCAGGTCAGGAACTTCCTAGACCTTTCTGTTTCTATCTCAGGCGACCGAATCAACACGGACATCTACTACAAACCAACCGACTCCCACAGCTACCTGGACTACACCACCTCCCATCCTGCCCCCTGTAAAAACGCCATCCCATTCTCCCAAATCCTTCGTCTCCGCCGCATCTGCTCCCAGGAGGACCAGTTCAAAATACGCACAACACAGACGGCCTCCTTCTTCAAGGACCGCAATTTCCCCCCCCGACGTGATCGACGATGCCCCCCACCCGGTTGCAGGGGAAGGTGCGGGGAGTGGAGGTTGGGTTGGTGGGGGGTGTGGATCTGACGGGGGAGTCACGGAGGGAGTGGTCTTTACGGAATGCTGATAGGGGAGGGGAGGGAAATATATCCTTGGTGGTGGGGTCCGTTTGGAGGTGGCGGAAGTGACGGCGGATGATGCGCTGTACATGGAGATTGGTGGGGTGGTAGGTGAGGACCAGTGGGGTTCTGTCCTGGTGGCGGTTGGAGGGGCGGGGCTCAAGGGCGGAGGAGCGGGGAGTGGAGGAGATGCGGTGGAGGGCACCGTCGACCACGTCGGGGGTAAATTGCGGTCCTTGAAGAAGGAGGCCGTCTGTGTTGTGCGTATTTTGAACTGGTCCTCCTGGGAGCAGATGCGGCGGAGACGAAGGAATTGGGAGAATGGGATGGCGTTTTTACAGGGGGCAGGATGGGAGGAGGTGTAGTCCAGGTAGCTGTGGGAGTCGGTTGGTTTGTAGTAGATGTCCGTGTTGATTCGGTCGCCTGAGATAGAAACAGAAAGGTCTAGGAAGGGGAGGGAGGAGTCCGAGACTGTCCAGGTGAATTTGAGGTTGGGGTGGAAGGTGTTAGTGTAGTGGATGAACTGTTCAACCTCCTCGTGGGAGCACGAGGTAGAACTGTTCAACCTCCTCGTGGGAGCACGAGGTAGTTTCAACTTTGATCTCCAGCATCTGCAGACCTCACTTTCTCCTAGAGGATCACTGGTCACTGAGCTCCAGGCTGAATGCCTTCCATCTACCACCACCCTCTGTCTTCTATGGACTAGCTAAGATTTCCCTATATCCCTTGCCTCCTTACTTCCTGAATGAGCCTACCATGGGGAATCTTATCAAACACTTTGCTAAGATTTATGTACACCACATACACTGCTCTATCTTCATCAAGGTGTTTTGTCACATCCGCAAAGAATTCAATAAGGTTTGAGGGGCATGACGTGCCCCTCTCAAAGACATGCTGACTATCTCTAATCGAACTGTGGTTTTCCAAGTAATCCTAAATTCTGTCTCTCGGAATCCTCTCCAATACTTTCCCACTGCTGACATAAGACTGACTAGTCTGTAATTTCTAGGATTATCCCTATTCCTTTCTTGAAGAAGGGAATAGCATTTGCCACCCTCCAATCATCAGGCACTACTCCAGTGGACAATGAGATGCAAAGATCATTGCCAAAGGTGCAGCAATCCCTTCCCTCACTTCCTGTAGTAACCTTGTGCATATTGCTTCTGGCCCAGGGGATTTTTCTATCCTTATGTTTTTCAAACTTTTCAGCACATCCTCCTTCCTAACATCAACCTGTTTGAGAGTATCAGTTTGTTTCACGCTGTCCTTAGAAAGGTCAAGGTCACTGTCAGTAGCGAATACTGAAGCAAAGTATTCATTAAGTACCTCCCCTACTTCCTCTGGCTCCAGGTACAAGTTCCCTTGACTATCCCTAATAGACCCTACCCTCACCCTGGTCATCCTCTTGTGTAGAAGGTTTTAGAGTTTTCCTTAATCCTATCTGCTAAAGCTTTTTCATGCCCCCTTCTAGCTCTCCTAAGTCCATTCTTCAGTTCCTTCCTGGCTACCTTGTAACCCTCTAAAGCCCTATTTGATCCTTGCCTCCTCAACCTTAAGTAAGCTTCCTTCTTCCTCTTGACGAGATGTTCCACATCCCTTGTCACCCAAGGTTCTTTTAACCTACTATCCCTTCCTTGCCTCAGTGGGACAAACCTGTCCAGCACTATCAGCAAGAGCTTCCTAAACAACCTCCACATTGCTGTCGTGCATTTCCCTGAGAACATCTATTCCCATTTTTGGGGCCCCATTCTATTCCCAATCATCAGCAAAATTATGGCATACGGCACGTTGAGCATTTACTAAATGCTAAAAGCTCACAACTCTGAGTTCCCAGGATCACTCATCCCCAGATCTTATTACAACTTACTCCACAGATTGATGAAAAAGTTGAATCCTGAAGATGAAGCGAGAGTCACTGCACAGAACATCAAGACTTTGACTGAGTTAGAATCAATGAGCTCCAATAAAATTTAACTCACTGGGAATCAGGGATACTCTCCATGGGCTGGAACCATAGCCCAAAGAAAATGATTGTTATTTTTGGAACCCAGTTGATTTAGCCTCAGATTATTGTTGCAGGAGTTCCTCAGGATTGTGTCCCAGATCCAACTGTCTTCAGCTGTCATCAATAATCTTCCCTCCATCACAGAGCGAGAAGAGGGAATGTTTTGCTGATGGTCGCTCAGAATTTAGTTCCATTCACAACTGACTAGATATTCACTGACTAGGTCTGTGAATGCAAAACCTGCACAACATTCAGGCCTAGGCTGGGAAGTGGCAAGTCAGCTTTGTCCTACACAAGTACCAGCTAATGACCATTGCAAGTGATGAAATATTTTCATTTTTGGGACTATAGACTTAAATGGAAGTTGCTACAACTGCCATAACTGGAAAACCAGGAAAGTTTTTTTTTGGCAGCTTGGAGGTAGTGTTACATATTGTTGAGCTGTGCAGTAAAATGCTGCTTTTTGGAAGCAATAAGAGTGTGAATTTGAGACCAAAGGTGCTGAAAATCTTGTGAATTATGGAAATTCTGCCTGGCAACAGCTGTATGTTTGTTTGAGCTGCAGTGTGTTAAAATACTATAAGTGCCAAAAGTAGCAGAGAGTGAAAATCATCCAGAACCTGCAAACAGAAAACATCTCTCTCTCTCTCTCTCTCTCGCTTACACTCTCTCACACATTTTCTCCCCCTCCCCCAAAACTCTCTCTCTCTCTCTCCTCCACTCCCTCCCCCAAAACTCTCTCTCTCTCTCTCTCTCATGTCCCTCTGTCTTCTCTATATATTGGGAAAAACAGAAAATTCAAGAAAGCTTTAAAGGAACAATTTATATAAGACCTAAATTCATCTGAGGAGAAAGTGAGGACTGCAGATGCTGGAGATCAGAGCTGAAAATGTGTTGCTGGAAAAGCGCAGCAGGTCAGGCAGCATCCAAGGAACAGGAGAATCGACGTTTCGGGCATAAGCCTGAGGAAGGGCTTATGCCCTATACGTCGATTCTCCTGTTCCTTGGATGCTGCCTGACCTGCTGTGCTTTTCCAGCAACACATTTTCAGCTCTAAATACATCTGACCCAGCATTGAATTGAAGGATGACTGTCATCTTACAGATACTGTTACTATTGCAAATAGGAATGTGCAGGCTCGGTAGATTAGTCATGGGAAATGCAGAGTTGCAGGATTAGAGTAGGGGACTGGGTCTGGGTGGAATGATGCTTGAAGGGTAGGTGTGGATTTTATAGGCCAAATGACCTGCTTCCACGCTGTAGGGATTCTATAATTTACAGGAGAAAATAACATGTGGCTAGATTATTTTCATTAGTTCTGGTGTTTGATAACTGTTTGTAGCTGTTCTTGTTGTATTGTTGTCTTGTCAGCTCATAGCAGCCACACAAATCCATTCTCGAGTTTAATGTTGGTTCGTCTACCTGTACATATTTAACCTGCACAAACCCAAAGAGAAGCCGAATAAGAAGCAAAGTGGAATCCTCTTGGGGTAGTTCTTTCTGTCAAACAGGAACAAAAATTGTTTTGAAAATTTGGCCATGGCAGTGATTATGAAGAGAATGTTTAATTTGTTTGCTATAATTCTCTTCTCTTTCAGGCCAGACACATGTTTTGACTTACATTGAAGATGCAGTGAGTCAATTGCTGGAATATAAGGAGGACTTCAGTAAGTCTGGGATTGCCAGATTCCTCGCTGAATAGTAAGTACAGGAATACTTCTAAGTGATATTAACGGGAACTGCAGTTATTAAAAATGAATCACTTTTTAAATTTCAATTATGGTAAATAAAATATAGGAGCAGAAGAAGGCCATTCAGACCAATGACCCTGCTCTGCCATTCAATCATAGCTGATCTGTTTCTCAACCCCATTCCTGCCTTCTACCAATAACCTTTGATCCTCTAAGAATCAAGAATCTATCTGTCTTTGTCTTAAATACGTTCACTGATTGGTCTTCACAGCCGTCTGTGACAGTGCATTCACAGATTCACCACCATCTGACAGCATCAGAAGAAATTCCTCCTCATCTCAGTACTAAAGGATAAGCTCTTCACTCTGAGGATGTGTCTTCGGGTCCTAGTCTCTCAAACTGGTGGAAACATCTTTTCTGCATCCACTGTATCCAAGTCTGTCAGTATTCTGTAATGGGATATCCCCCTCATCGTTCTGAACTCTATCGAGTACAGACCCAGGGTCCCTAGCCGCTCCTTAAGTGACAAGCTCTTCATTCCCGGGATCATTCTTGAGAGCCTCCTCGGGACCCCCTTCAAGGCCAGCACGTTCTTTCTTAGACCTGGGGCCCAAAACTGCTCGCAATATTCCAAATGCAGTCTGACCAGATCCTTATGTAGCCTCAACAATATATCCCTGCTCTTGATTCCTTGCCCTCTTGAAATTAATGCTATCATTTGTTTTTCCAATGTCAACTGAACCTGCATGTTAACTGTAAGAGAATCCTCAGCTAAGACCCTTTGTACTTCAGGTTACCCAGGCTTTCCATTCAGTCTGCGCCTCTTTTTTTTCCTTAAAAAGAGTATAACCTTACACTTTCCCACATGGTATTCCATTTGCCACTTCTTTGTCCACTTGCTGAGCATGTCTAAGTCCTTCTGCTGCCTTCCCACCTCTTCAACACTACCTGTCCTTTCATCTATCTTCATGTCATTTGCAAATTTAGCAACAGTGCCCTCAGTTCCTTTGTCCAGATTGTTAATATATATCATGAATAATTGTGGTCCCAACACTGACTCCCGTGGAACTCCACTATTCATCAGTTACCACCTTGAAAATGACCCCTTAATCCCCATTCCCTGTCTTCAGACAGCCAATCCTTTATCTATAGCAGTACCTTGCCCTAACACCATGGGCTGTTAAATAATTTGGCAGCTTCCTGTGTGGCACCTTGTCAAAGGCCTTCTGGAAATCCAAGTTGAACATGTCCACTGGCTCTCTTTTACCTAACTTGCACATGACCTCCTCAAAGATTCTAACAGATTTGTCCCCTTGACAAAGCCGTGCTGACTCATTTCTATTTTACCTTGCGCTTCAAAATATTCTGCAATCTTATCCCTAAAAATGGACTGTAAAAATCCTCCCAACAACCAAGGTCAGGCTAACCTGCCTATGATGTCCCATCTGCTGCATCCCTCCCTTCTCAAGCAGCATGTTCCATTCATCATTTTCCAGTGCTCTGGGACCCTTCCTGACTCCAGTAATTTCTGAAAGATCACCACCAATGCCTCTACAATGTCCTCAGATCACTGGAGAGTAGTCTAGCTGGTCCAGGTGGTTTATTCACCTTCAGACATTTCAGCTTCCCCAGCACCTCCTTAAGTGAATTAAATATCAAATGTTTTCTTCAGCTTGTTTCATCACTTTAAAATTAAATTGAATCTCATGCATGCTTTATAGTGACTTTCTTGGATAACTGTTGATGTATTTTATACTATATAAAGATTCCAAGTCAGTTGCTCCTGGTACACTTTTACTGTACCCGGTATCATTGTCTTCAATCCTAGCCGCAAGGATTTGCTTAGCACATCTCGTTCTTCCCTCTTCCTGGTAGAACCAGTCTTCTCACAACTCTGGGGTATGTTTATCCCCAAGGTGTTTCTGAAACATATCTGTGTCATCACTAAGACCAGCTATCTCCACCTCCGTAACATCACACAACATTATCCCTGTCTTAGCTTGCTGCTGCAACTCTAATTTATACTTTGGCACTTCTGGACTTGTCTGTTCTAACACAGTCTAGGCCAGCCTCCCACATTCTACCCTCAGTAAATTTAAAGTCATCCAAAGCCCTTGTTGTCTGTGTCCTGACTTGTGCCAGTTCTCAGGTACCCATCACCCTTGCACCCACCGAGCTGCATTAACTCCTGGTTAGGCAATGCAATGATGATACAGTTCTCTTTCGTCAAATTGGTCTGCTGTCTCACCCTTCACTATCTATGTAATCTCTTGCAGCTGTACAACCCTCTGACGTATATGCGCACTTTTAATCTGGGATCTTGAACAGGCCCTCGTTTTAATCACTCCACTGTTCAGCTGCCAAGACCCTAAGCTTCGGAATTCCTTTGCTAAATCCCCCTCTCTCTCCACCTCTGTTTCCGCCTTACTTTTCAAAGCCTACTTACCTACTTCTTTGACTCAGCTTTTGACCATCTCCCTAATATATTTTTATATGGCCCAGTGTCAAATTTTGTTTATTAATGCTCCTGTGAAGTGCCATGGGATGTATTTTATGACATTAAGTTCACGATATAAAGTGTAAGTTTTTATTGTTGGATAGAATGTTTTGATATAATGTCTGTATTCCGTGTCAACAGTTTGATGTGTGATGGGTACCATATGTTTAGCAGTGGCATTTACATCTTTGTAGTTTTAAAGAATTCTTCTTAGCCCATTAATTTCACAGTAATTTAAACTAAACCTGTTCTTGTGCAAATTGAAACCAGTGACACTGATGTAATATTATTTTAATATTCATTTTCAATTATATTTCAGTTTATTTTATACAATACTTAAAATAGTACAAACAAATAGAGATGTGAGCATTTGACTTGGTAACTCTCCAAACAACAGTTTGAAAATTCTAGATTTTTCTGTCTCATCCCTTTCTGTCTCCAATGTTTTCTGCCAATTTCTCTTCAATGTTGCCAGTATTAACTCCATGTTGCTTTAAGGTTTCCTGGTCACTGTTCTTTTTCCAAATCCTTGCCAAGAGATTAACCTTGATCCACAAGGCGTGATTACAAGTGTTATCAGCTGCTGCTTACGTGGGGCTCAGTTGGCTGGATGGTTTGTTTGCGTTGCAGAATGACGCTAGCAGCATGTGTTCAATTCCCATACAGGCTGAAGTCACAATGCAGTTCCCATCTTTTCAACCTTGACTGAGACATGGTTGCCCTCGGGTTTAACTCTTCACCAGTTATGTCTGTCTCACGAGAACGCAATGCTCTGGAATAGTGGCAGCTTTACCTTGCCTTATGTGGAATCACTACAAGATAGTTGTCTTCACAGCCTGATTAGCTAACCACCTAATGAAATAATTTGCATTTACTTTCCACAGCTAGTTTCAATGGCTCATAGAAGCACGACAGACAAACATTGAATGAATGAATGAAAGGAGATGTTCTAAGTGACTAAAAACTTGCACAGTGTTCGGCTTGAAGGGGAGAGGGAAACTGAGAAGAGGAATGCGTTGAATTTAAGGTCCTCATTTTTAAATCCTTTCACTGTGATCTCGGCGCTCAATCCTGTTCTTGAAGCCTCTTCCATTTTCACCATTGCTTAAGCTTGTCCACTTTTAGAAACTCATTACTGAAGCCTTCGGCTGGAGTAAGAGGGAAATACCCCTTCAAACCACATTGGCCCACTCAGCATTTCTTTCTTTACTTTAATGAATCTATCCTTTTCAACTTTGCTCTATCATTTACATTTTGTGACTGATTTTCCTTGAAAGGAAAAAAGAGAACAAAAGTGTTTGGTTGTGTGTTGCCTTTGGCACGCATAAATTAAGTCATGCATGTGCAAAACGGATACTGAACCAGGCAGGAAAGAATGAGGGCTGACCAAAGGTTTGTTTTGGAAAGGTGAGGTTTCAAGGGCATTTTTGAAGCAGGAGGTGGATTCATAAAAGGCTGGAGTTAGTAGAACAAAATGTTCCAGGTGATACAGATCAATAGATTCCCTACAGTGCAGAAGCAGGCTGTTCAGCCTATTGTGTTTGACCTGATCTTCTGAAGAGAATCCCATCCAGACCCACCCCCATACCCGTAGACCTGCATTTACCATACCTTAACCTACACATCCCTGGATACTATGGGGCAACTTAGCACGACCGGTTCACCTAACCTGCACATCTTTGGACTGTGGGAGGAAACCAGAGCACCTGAGGAAACTTACACTGACACGGGGAGAACGTGCAAACTCTACACAGACAGGTGCCCGAGGGTGGAATTGAGCCAGGGTCCCTGGTGCTGTGAGGCAACAGTGCTAACCACAGAGCCACCATGACACTGATGGAGAAGGTTGTGGAGATATGATGGGGACATGCCATGATGAGCTGTTGGAATTTGAATACAGATTGTCAATATAGTTGTCATAACCTGGTTTTACACATGATTAAAGAAAACTGCATTTTAAAGCTATAGAGTGTTGGCCAGGGACTGCTGAAACATAAAAACAGCAGCTTGTGAACTTAGGTTATCCAGGCCCCAGACACTGTCTTGTACTGGCCGGAACCAGTTAGAACCCAGTCAGCTCGGAGGAATGACTAACATATGGGGTGAGTCTATAGTGAAAGACCCAGGCTCCTCAAATGACCCAGAACCAAGGAGAAGTATGACACCACAGTTTGGGAAGAGAAGGAAAAAGGATAAACATGAAGGATTTCGGGCGTGGCAGCAGTGAAAATCTGGAGATCAACCTTCGCCAATGTTGAGGATCTACACTTGGCAGTGTAGAGATTACATCAAGTACCTGGGGAATCACCGGGTCAGCGTGAGCTCCTATTCTTGGGTATTCGCCTTTAAACTCTTTGTTCAGGGAGCATCAGAGAAACCTAGTAAGCGTGAGCATAGAATTTAGTCGTGTATGGATTGCATGCCTGTTTTTAATTTTTCCTTAATGAAATTGTGTGAATTGTATGTCTATTTTAACTAAACTAATGAAGTTAGTGGTTAGTTGATACAGATTTGACTCTTTTTCTATTTGTGCCAAGCCAATGACTGTTGCCAAAGGCAGTAACTGGGCAACAAGGGCTTCTTGTTTTACTCAAATCCTTTCTGATCATGGAATTGCCCAATCTGTGGACATCAGAAGATGAATAAATACAATCCTTCTGTTTAGACATAATCTGAGATCATTGTTTTCACACAGGGTTGTGATGTACAGTTAGAAATTTAAAACAAGCCCCTACTGACACTAAGGAAAAGTCGTCTTACCAGGATGACGGTGTAGTGTGTGCATATGATAATACAAATTAAGAGCAGAAGTTGACCTCTTGACCTCTCAAGGTTGCTGTCTCATTAAATAAGAATATGGCCGAACTGATTATTCCACGTTCCTGTCTACTCCAAATAACTTTTCATTCCTCCTTGCTAATCAAGAATTTATCTGCTCCTGCATTAAAAATATTCCAAGATTCTCCTTCTTCCATAGCCTTTGGAGGAAGAGAGTTCCAAAGACTCATGGTATTGTGTGGAAGAGACATTTCTCCATATCACTGTCTTGTGTGTGGGAGGAGTTTTCTCTCGATTCTGTGGGATAAAATGCTGGGGTTTCCCTGAAGGCTGAATCTGTATCTAGATATTGCTTATATTTGCATTTAAATTAGTTGGTCAAGACTCTAGCCTTGCCAATTCAAAAAAAAATCTTTTGAAACCTGTTGTTGACAAGTTACTTAAAGCAGTTATATTAAAGTCTTCTGTTGCCAGCACAAACAATGCTATTAATCTGACTAAAATAACATTGTCAATGCTATTATCTTGGCCCAGTTCATTGCAACTTACCCCATTTAGAAATTTGGCACTTTTGCAACTTATACCAAGATGGCGATTCATATTCCAGAAGACAGTCCACTGCTTTAATGAGTGTGCAGTGCATTCTATCTTCGAACATGTCCAGAACATGTCCTTTGAAATTCCATTCACTCCTGCCATTTTCTTTCACCTAACCTTAGATTAATGCTGTTCTTTCTGTTTCACAAGTTTTGTTTTGCTATATTCTGTAACACTTCTTATCACTAATTTCAGCATTAGAAATAGGAGAAGTATGCCATTTTCTCCATTAACACCATTTTGTTTTTATTCATTCTATAATGACACATATGGTTTGCTGGCAAGGCCAGAGTTGAGAGTGTAGTGCTGGAAAAGCACTGCATCAGCCCTTCCTGATGAAGGGCTTATGCCCGAAACGTCCATTCTCTTGCTTCTCAGATGCTGCCTGACCTGTTGTGCTTTTCCAGCACTACACTCTTGACTCTGAGCTCCTTAATCGTCCTGGTACTGAATAGCTTGTTAGCCATTTCACAAGGCAATTTAGAGTCAATCACATCTGGAATTACATCTAGGCCAGACCAGGTCAGTATGGCAGATTTCCTTCCTGAAAGGGCATCAGAGCACTGGATGGGATTTTGAGGGCAGTCATAGTAGTTTTGTAGTCACCATTACTAATTGAATTTAAATTCCACCAGCTGTGTATTGAGATTTGAACCTGTGTCCCCACAGCATCAGCCTGGGTCTTTGGATTATTAACCAGTAGCATTATTATCATTTAATTATCTCTCCAATTTTCTTCCACCATCTCAACACTCCTTGATATACTTAATATGTAGAAATCTATCAACCTCTATCTTGAATATACTGAGTGACTGACTGAGCTTTCACAGCCACCTGGTGTAGAGAATTTCAATGATTCACCACCCCCCAGGGAAGAAATTTCTCCTCGTCTTACTTCTAAATGGCCTGCATCTGATTGTGTCCCCTGATCTTTGCCAGCCCTTGCCAGGGAAAGCATCAATCTTGCATTTGCTCTGTCAAATCCCATAAGAATTTGTACTCTTCAATGTGATCACTTCTTATTCTTCAAAATACTGGAGAATATCGGCCCAGTCTCCTTATTCTTTCCTCATAGGCTAATCCTATGGATCATTCTGAGGAACTTTTGTTGCACTTTCTCCAAGGCAGGTATATCCTTGCTTCAGAATCAGTTTATATTCCAGGTCTCCTCAAACATCCCACAGCTACAGCACATAATGAAAACATTGCAAATAATTATTTTAGAAGGTAATATTGTTGAGTGATGCCATTTTGGACAATAAATTATTTGTTGAGTCTTAAACTATTGTTAAGATGAACATACTGAGTGCTAAAATCTCTATTGAAGTTTCTATATTCGTTTTCTTGATTTGCATCTCTAATCGAACATTTACAATGATTATAGCTCAATGTATTCATAATAGTTTGACCAAGCTGTTAGACGCACACATACCTATACTGTATAACAACAACAATTCTAAGCATTACTGAATGAAAATAAGCTAATTCAGCATTTCATGAAAAATAAGCCTCATAGCTTTCTGCTTTATTTATATTTCAAACTTTGCAGGTAGCCATTACATTCTTTTGCAGTGATAGGAATTAAATAAGTATATAACCTATTTCAAAAAGCAGAAACTTTATCTCTAATTCCAATATTCAAATCTTCCTCGTAAGTTTTTAAGCTTTTTAAAAATCAAATCTCAAGAATTGAAAAATCCACAAAACTGTATAATATAGTATTTTTACTTAAAGTTGCTAATACAAAAATGATGATGTGGTTTTCCAGTGTTCAATATATAAAACTAATTAATTCTTCTGGGGGTGTTCTTTTGGTTTCTAGTTTGTAGACTCAAAAAGAGATTCAACTTTTTTCAAAGTCATTAATAAATATCTTGATGCAAGCAACTAATATATAATTCTAGTGGGAATGCCAAACATGCATTTTGTTTATTGAAGTAACTTGAATTTAAGGAGGAAATGTATAAAACAAAGGACATCAGTTTACATAATTCCATGGGTGAGTATACAGGGATCCCAGTGAGTTAGATGATAAATGTCAGTTTACTGCTTTGTTTATCAAGCAAACAATGTCCTTGACCAAACAAGTTTTCAGTAGGGACATGCCTTTGAAAGGAAATGAGCTGATAACCTCTAATTTCTAATATAATTAATGGACCCTTTTAGCTGCTTACAGCTGTTGAGCGTCTGTATTATTGAGCCTAGTGACCTGTGTAAACCGGAGGACACAAGGCCTGGAGGTCACAAGTACCTACTTAGAACATTTGATCATTTGCTGTTATCCCAGATGCCATTAACTCTTTCTATTGCATCTGATTATCACAGGATTTATGAATATACCCTAAGGATAAGCAACAGCCTTTGCGCCATTCTCCATTTTTTGTTCCATTTTGTGCATTTTGATGATCCGATGTTATTACTAGACAAGTCAGATCTCAGACTTAAACCTTGCTTGACAGATCATATTTTGCTTTTGTTTTGTTTTAGTGAGGTGGTCTATCACTGAAACAGGAGTGTGTGATGTTACTGATTTTGTTCTAACATTAAAATAGATATTTACTAACTAAAAAAGATGAAAAAGTATAATAAACCAAACTATTTACTTATAATACAAATCAAAATATTTTTAAACATACATTAAATTAATCTCAAAATGCTCCTTACAAATTCCAAAAAAAATCCCTTGTGTTGTACTTTAAAGCACCACTTGTACAGTAATCTCACTCAAGAAGACCTTGATAGAATTAAGCTAACTGTGATTTTAACTCCAAAACTGGAATTACTCATAATTCCTTGCTGAAGCTATCATAAACCAGATCTTAAACGTATTCAACTTCAAGTAACCTCTTCAGGTATTTAACCTAATCCTTCTGGTTTGGGACTATGAGTAATTCCATACTGTGAGGTAATCTAGTTTTAGTTTATTGTCCTATTCTCAGGAACACTATTCTATACGAACATCTTCATCCAAGGACTTCACTGAAGTGCCCAAAATTAAAACTTAAAGTCTCTTCCACCAAGCTATGAGTGTTTCCTTAACTTGGAAAAATACATAAAGCTTAGAAATTTCAAACAGATTTTTGCTAAATTATAAAACATCCTGGGATAAACAAAACTCATTAGTGCTGCCAAAGTAGCTCTCTCAAACTCTTTTAAAAGAACTCACTATGGCTACAGGAATTATTACAAATCAATAATTGACTTCAAATACACAGAGCCCATACATCAATAACCCAAACTTAAACTGCGTATAATTTTATTTATTTTATCTCACAGCATGAATCTTTAGAAGTTTCTTTTTAATCATGAGAAAAGAAATTCTGTTGGTATGAGTACAAATTCGAGTCTGGTGGTCCAGTGAAGTACTTATTATCTATAAGTGTGGTTTGGAAAATTTTGAGGTCATGAAGAATGCCATGTAAATATGCATCCTGTAAAAAGCTTTTAATGATACGGCCACAAATGACCTTTAGAGTTCAGTACAAACAGACAGTATTGAAGGATTTCATAGTTTTGTCATGCTGTGGGCCTTTGATTTTATTGGTATTTATGTCCTTTATGATGTTGTGCAAAGTAAGGAAAAATAATGTTCAACAAAACAGCATGATTTGGGACCAGTGTCCAGTCTTGCAATGCATAGTTTTGTTTTATTCATTGATGTGATATGAGTATTGTTGGCTAGGTCAACATATGCTAATTGCATTTGAGAAAGTAGTGGCAAGCTGCCTTCTTGAACTACTGAAGTCCATTGTGCATACCAAGGTCGCACCTTTGTAAAGTGCTGTTGAAGGAGTTTTGGTGAATTGATGCAGTGTATCTTGTAATTGGTAAACACTACAATACCTGTACATCGATGATGGAGGGAGTGAATGTTGAATGTGGTGGATGGGATCCTAATCAGGCTTTGTCCTGATGGCAGTGAGCTTCTTAACTTTTTAAAAAGATTATTCCCATGTAGGATGTGGAGGTCACTGATTGGGCCAGCATTTCCTGAGAAGGTGGTAGTAAGTTGCCTCCTTAAACTGTTGCAGTGGCATGCTGTAGGTAGATCCACAATGCCCTCGTGGAGGCAATTCCAGGATTTTGAGGCAGATATAGTGAAGGAACAGTGATATATTTCCAAGTCGGGATAGTGGATGGAAGTGATTGTGGGTTTGGAAGGAGCTGTTTAAGGATCTTTGGTGAATTTCTGTAATGCATTTTGTGGATAGGGATAGTACACACTGCTGCTACTGAGTGGATGCTTGTAGATGTGGTGCTAATCAAGTGGACTGCTTAGTTCTGTCTGCTGTCAGGCTTCTTGAGTGTTGTTGGAGTTGGACCCATCCAGTTAAGTGGGGAGTAATCCATTACACTCATGATTTGTGCCTTGTAAATGATGTACAGGCTTTGGGGAGTCAGGAGGTGAATTACTCAGCACTTTTTTCCTAGCCCTTGACTTGCTGTTGTAGCCAATATGTTTATCTGATTAGATTAGATTAGATTCCCTACAGCGTAGAAACAGGCCCTTCGGCCCAACAAGTCCACACCGACCCTTTGAAGAGTAACCCATCCAGACCCATTTCCCTCTGACTAATGTACCTAATAATATGGGCAATTTAGCATGGCCAATTCACCTAACCTGCACATCTTTGGACTGTGGGAGGAAACTGGAGCACCCGGAGGAAACCCATGCAGACACTGAGAGAATGTGCAAACTCCACACAGTCACCCAAGGGTGGGATTGAACCTGGGACCCTGGTCCTGTGAGGCAGTTGTGCTAACCGCAGAGCTACTGTGCTGCCCCACGGCTGCTTATCTGATGAGTTGAGTTGAATTTCTGGTCAGTGGTAACCCCAACGATGTTGATAATGGGATACCCAGTGATGGTAACATCATCAAATGTCAAGAGGGCAGTTGTTAGATTGTCTCTTATTGGCGATGGTCATTGCCTGGCATTTGTGTGGTGTGAATGTTACTTGTCAGAGCAAGTCGAGATATTGTCCAAATCTTGTTGATTTTGAACGTGGTCTGCTTCAGTATCTGAGGAGTCACGAATTGTGATGAACATCGTGCAATTGTTGTCGAACATCCCCACTCCTGACCTTACGATGGAGGGAAGGTCATTGAAGAGGCTGAAGATGGTGGGCCGAGGTCACTACCCTGAGGTACCTCTGCAGAGATGTCCTAGAGCTGGATTGACTGATCTCCAATAACCAAAACTATCTTCCTTTGCTCCAGGTCTGACTCCAACCAGTGGAGAGTTTGCTCCCTAATGCCCATTGATTCCAATTTTGCTAGAACTCCTTGATGCCACACTCGGTCAAATACAGCCTTGGTGTCAAGAGCTGTCACTCCCACCTTATTTCTAGAATTTTGCTCTTTTTTGTCCTTGTTTCAATCAAGGTCAGGAGCTGAATGATCTTAGTGGAACACAACTGAGTATCACTGAGCAGGTTATTGTTGAGTAAGTGCTGCTTGATAGCACTGTTGATACGCCTTCCATCACTTCACTGATCAGCGTGAGTACTCTGATGGGACAGTAATTGGCACGGTTAGATTTGTCCTGCATGTTGTGTACTGGACTTACCTGAGCATCATCGGGTAGATGCCAGTGTTCTAGCTGCACTGGAAGAGCTTGGCCTGGGGACCAGCAAATTCAAGAGCACAGGTCCTCAGGAACATTGTGTCAGAGCCTTTGCAATATCCAGTGCCTCCAGCCATTTCTTGATATCACGTGGAATCAATTGAATTGGCCAAAGACTGGTATCTGTAATGCTGGGAACCACTGGAGGAGGCGGAGATGGGCCATCCACTTGGCATTTTTGGCTGAAGATTGCTGCAAATGCTTCAGTTTATCTTTTGCACTGATGTGCTGGGCTGTTCCATCATTGAGGACGGGTTATTTGTGGAGCATCCTTCTCCAGTGAGTTGTTTAAATGTCCACCACCATTCATGACTGCATATGGCAGAAATGCAGAGCTTCGATCTGACGTATTGGTTGTGGGGTCATTTAACTCTGTCTGTCACTTGCTGTTTATGCTGTTTGGCATGCAGCTAGTTCTGTTTGGTAGCATCACGAGGTTGACACCCCATTTTTAGGTATATCTGATGATGCTCCTGATATGCCCTCCTGCACTCTCCACTGAACCAGGATTGATCCCCTGGCTTGATGGTAATGTGTGGGGGGATATGCTGAGCCATGAGGTTGCATTTTGTGCTGGATTACACAATTCTGCTGCTGTTGATGACACACAGCACCTTATAGATGCCCAGTCTTGAATTTACAAAATCTTTTTGAAGTTCAAAGTTTGTGTGAAGATTTGTAGCTCGGGTGCTCGTTGTTGTGGTTCTGTTCGCCGAGGCCCTATGATAGTAGTGTTGTCCCAGTCGAATTCATGTTGCTTGTTGTCTGCGTGTGTGGCTACTAAGGATAGCTGGTCGTGTCGTTTCGTGGCTAGTTGATGTTCATGTATGCGGATTGTTAGCTGTCTTCCTGTTTGTCCTATATAGTGTTTTGTGCAGTCCTTGCATGGTATTTTGTATACTACATTCGTTTTGCTCATGCAAAACTGGGACAACACTACTATCATAGGGCAAGCCAGACAGAGAACAGCCAGGGAATTCCTAGAGGCATGGCATTCATCCACAAACTCCATGAACAAACACATCAACCTGGACCCAATATACCAACCACTACAGCGGACAGCTGAAACTGACAACCGGAAGCGGCAGGGACAGACCACTATAAACACCGGAGGGAACATCAAAGAAGCGCTTCGCAGGAGGCTCCCAAGCACTGATGATGTCGCCTAGCCAGGGGACGAAACGTTTGTAACAAAAACTTCCAGCTCGGCGAACAGAACCACAACATCTTTTTGAAGTCTATTCCATTTAGCATGGTGATAATGCTATACAAAACGATGAGAGTATTCTCAATGTGAAGGCAAGACGTCATCTCCACAAGGACTGTTTGGTGGTTACTTTTATTGATACTATCATGGATGGATGCATCTGCAGTTGGCAGATTAGTAAGGATGACATTGAGTATGTCTTTCCCTCTTGTTGGTTTCCTCACCACTTGCTGCAGTCCTTTAGTACCCTACCAGCTCAATCAGTAGTGCTGCTGCTGAGCCACTCTTGACATTGGACATTGAAATCCCTCACCCAGAGTACATTTTCAGTGCCTCCACAAAGTGTTGGCCAACATGGGAGTGACTGATTCATGCTTAAAAAGGTGTTGCTGGAAAAGCGCAGCAGGTCAGGCAGCATCCAAGGAGCAGGAGAATCGATGTTTCAGGCATAAGCCCTTCTTCAGGAAGTGACTGATTCATCAATGGAGGGAGGATCGTAAATGGCAATTAGCAGGAGATTTCCTTGACCAGATTTAACCTGAAACCATAAGCCTTAATGGGTTCTGGAGTCAATGTTGAGGACTCCCAGGGCAGCTCCCTCTTGACTGTATACCTCTTGGCCACCATCTCTGCCGGGTCTGTCCTACTAAAGGACTGGACATATCCTGGGATGGTGATGGTGGTGTCTGGGACATTGTAAGGTATGATTCCGTGAGTATGACAATGCCAGGCTGTTACTTGAGTAGTCTGAGAGACAGCTCTCCCAAATTTGGCACTAGCCCCCAGATGTTAGTAAGGCAGTTTGCAGAATTGACAGGGCTGTTTCTGCTGTTTTCTTTTCGGTGTTTAGGTTGATAACAAGTGGTCCATTTGGTTTCATTTCTTCGTTGAGACTCTGCAACAATTGATACAACTTGCTCAGCTATTTGAGAGAGAACCACATTGTTGGAGTCACATATTGACTCGTCCAGGTGAGAATGGCAGATTTCCTGGTCATCGGTAGATTCTTGATTCCAGGTTTTTTTATTGAAGCCAAATTTCAAAATATTCCGGAATGTCCCCAGAACATTAGCAGAGTGTCTGGATTAATAATGTTGTGATAATGCAATTAGACCATTGCCTCCCTTTTTGGACATGCACTCACGGTTTCAGAATCACAGAATATTTCCAATGCCAAAGAAGACCCTCCTGACTCATTATGCCTACATTATTTCGCTGAATGAATACTAGAGCTTAATGCCATTTGTTTCCCTTTAGCCTGAATTTATGTATGTGGGTGTGTATATGTATATATGGATATCTCTATATCCCAAGGGCTACAACGGCTTCAAGAAGGAAGCTCACCACCCCCTTCTCAAGTGCAGTCATAAAACCCACTTTTTTTATATAGCCTTGTCTCATCAGATGTTGATTCTTGCTGAATTCATTTGGATTGATAGGCACCAGCAATGTCCACCAGCTTGACCAGCAATCCCCAAATCCCTAATCCGTACTTTCCCAAAGATTAGATTAGATTCCTTACAGTGTGGAAAGAGGCCCTTCAGCCCAACCAGTCCACACCGACCCTCCAAAGAGTAACCCACCTAGACCCATTTTCCTTCTGAATGATGCACCTAACACTATGGGCAATTTAGGATGGCCAATTCGCCTGGCCTGCACATCTTTGGACTGTGGGAGGAAACTGGAGCACCCAGAGGAAACCCACACAGACACAAGAAGAATGTGCAAACTCCACACAGACAGTCACCTGAGGCTGGAATCGAACCTGGGACCCTGGTGCTGTGAGACAGCAGTGCTGACCACTGACCCACTGTGCCACTCTATTGCCATTTTTTCCTAAAGTATATTTCCCAGAATTGGAAGTAACATTTCAGCTAAAACTAAGTGCTTGACACACTTTATACTCCATGCCTCTGGTTGTTGTAAAGTCAAGAATCCCATGTGCCTTTTTTAGTAGTTATCTTGATTCTTCGTGTAATCTGTGAAAACCTGGATATGTGCATGCCCAACTCTCTTCATTTACAATTGTTCTCTTGCAAATCAATTGCCTCTACTGATTCTTCCTTCCAAAGTGCTTCACTTGCCATTTCTCTGCATTAAATTATAACTATCATGCATTTGCCTAGTTCCTAAATCTATGGCCTGCAAAAGTCTATCACTCTCCTCCTTACATTTTACTGCATTTCCAGCTTTTGTGTCATCTGTGAACTCCTCAACCTCAGTCTTAGCCATTTATGTAAATCAAAATGTGCAGTGGTGACCCCTGAGTGACTGTACATTTCCTTCCAATGTGAAAAACACCCGCCTGCCATCCCTCTCTGCTTTGCATTAAATTGCTAAGAAACAAATAGTCCCATTACTGTCATCAAAATGACCACAAGACAGTATGAAATCCAATTATGCTTCCCAAACAACGTATGAAATCTGGCCTGTTATATAAGTGACTCTGTACTTTGTAAATGATGTGTGAAGTGGAACATTGAAAACGTATAATGTTTAGAAACTGTAAACATTAGATCAGATATTGGCAAAGCAATGCAGCAATAAATAGAAATAAATAAGTTGATGGCTCCCAGTAGAAACAAAATGGTTGGAAAAAAAAATCAGAAAACTGTTCTGGTCTAAAATTATTGAACCACTGAATGTTCTGTAATTTGCATTAGACTAATAAATTTTATTCTTTTTAAAGCATTTGTTATTTCTAGTTTTGATTGATTTAACTTCATAAAAATTCTCCTTCAGGTTTTTCTACAAGTTTGCCCATCTTAAGGTGAGTGTTCTATTTGAAATGTCCTACCTGTAATGGAAAAACTTATTATGACTAACTTACTTCTTTGATTGTTGAGAAACTGACTTTATTCATTCTGTGGAGGGAAAATAGATGAATTGTCCTTTTGTTAATGGGTATGGCTGATATGTTCCACACATTAACTCCTTGATCTGAACCGGGCCGTCTGGAGATTGGCTGAATGTCTTTCTGTCAGTGTTGCTGCTTTACAGCTGAATGAGTTCAGGTTATTTTATTTTCCCCTTTACCAATGATCTCCTTCTTCCTTTTCCTGATGGTGCATGTTACGTATCAGACTCACTGCCATCTTGCTATCCTGCAGTTCTGAGGTTATGGAATGTTCTGAAATGAGCACTTAATACGTCACTATCTGAGAGAAAATCAGAAATGTTGTTGATTGAAAGGGGATAGAGAAGTATAGGAACAAAGCAGACACATGGAATTTCATAAGATTTCTGTTTGTGTAAGGATCAACATGGATTGTCTGGGTCTAATTTGTATGCCATTGTACTCACTCCATGTTACCGCACCGGTGCAATATGATAAAGTCACATCAAATTCTTTATGAAATCCCATACTGCTAACCAGAGCTGTGTAAGGTTGCTTCAATGTTCTTTGATACAAATTCTAATCGTGGCAACATTTTAGTGGCATCCATTGCAGCAAATGAGGCAACCATGACAGCATGTAAAAATAGTTTAGAGAGGTGATTCAAGGAATAGGATGATGAGAAGGCATATGAATAGGGCAGATACTTGGGTCAGAGCCATGGCTCGTGTGGCGAATACATGTTCAACATTGATTGCTCAAGTGTAGTGACATATTTTCTTGCCATAATTTCAGTGTACCTGATCATTCAGGATGCAAGATCAACCCTACTGCAACTGTATATTCTTTGTCTCCCTTATATATATGTTGTAAGAAAATTGAGTATTCAAATTCAATCAAGAATGTTTTCAGATCAGCTGTGATGGCATAATGGTGCTTTTCCAATTGGTTTTCCTTTTAGTTGATTGCTGTTCGCAAGGCCTCCTGTTAATTTATCTGGCAGACTTTGGACAGAAATTACAAAATTTAAATCACATTAACTGCTCAAATATTAATCTTAAGAATAACTAACTTCCATTGCATCCTTGGAAATACACATATGATTCCTTCAAGCAAGAAGCATGGAGATGATCCATTGTAAATCCCTGAGAATATTTTTCAATTCCAACATAATTTGAATGACTTCAGCCATGAACAATCTGCGTCGCTGACTGAATAAATGTTCTTGGGAGGCACCAGCAGTGTGCACAGCTGCCACATTGTCGGACCAGCCATGTGACATAGCAATGAGTCCACAAGATTGGAGAAGAGGGGCCCCCAAGAAATGCCGACATGAAGAAAGGGCAAAAGAAACCCACAAAGACACAGGACTGCTGATACAGGCAGCAGAAAAAGGAGGAAGCCCTGGCCTTGACGCATGCATCCAAAGTAAGAATACTTAACGGATGGAAGTCAGCCCAGTGGGCCAATGTCAAGTTGCAGTAGCGAAATCCAACCAGTTATGATCAGACACATTTGGATGATATGGTCAGCCACACTAAAGATCATATAAATATCAGTGAAATTCAAAACTTTGGTAGCTTAAACTCCAGAGACCAACCTGCGTGTCGAGAGGTGTGCTCTTCAAACAAGATGAAGTGACGGAATTATGCAAGATGGATCAGACTGTGACTGGCCAGCATGGTCCCTCCTCGGTTGTGGGTAGTATATTTTGACCGATTTATCATAAATTGGCTGTTATTGTAATACCATAAAATTTCACAACCGAAATCGTTCATTCGACCCACCTGCTCTGCCATTCATGGCTGATCTGATAATCATCTAGTCCACTTTTCTGCTTTTAACCCATTGTTTCTTCACTGGACAAAGCAGCCTGCTTAAATTGGCACCACATCTGCTAACATCTATACTCTGCCACTGATGCTATTTAGCAGCATTGTGTACCATCTATAAGATGGAGTGCAGAGATTCACCAAAGATCCTTAGACATCGCCTTACAACCCATGATTGCTATCAACTGTAAGGACAAGGGTACCAGATACATGCATACCACCCTCCAAAGTGTACAGCATCCTCACTTGGAAATACATTACCGTTCCTTCAGAATTGTTGAGACAAAATCCCGGAATTCCCTCCCTAATCAGCCGATCTGTAACACACAGACTGCAGCTATTCATGAAAGCAACACACCACCATCAACATGGAGGACACTGAGTCATCAGCTGAAGGAGGATAGTATGTAATAATCAGCAGGCGCTTTCCTTGTCTATGTTTCCCTGAGACTTCATGGTGTCTAGGGTCAATTTCAAGGACTCCCATCCTGACTGCAGACTGTTGTGCCACCACCTCTCCTGGGCCTGTCCTGCTGGTGGGACAGGACATACTCAGGGTATTAGGCATCATGGATGCTACCACGATAGCAGCCATCACAAGCACAATACTTTGGATGAGATTGCACTCCAACTGCACATTATTGGGGTTAAATCCTACAAGATTCCTGCTTCTGCTTCCCAATTGCATATGGGGCAGGAGGAACTACATTTGCGCTGTGGTTTTTTGCAAAGTTGTAAATCCCGTTGCTCTGGCAAAGCCAGTTGCCTGTTCAACCTACTCTATCTGTTTAGGGACAAAATGATGAGCTTTCCTCTCATCGTTTACAGAGACTCTGTCACCTTTCAGATATAGCAATAGATGGTGAATTGAGATGTGTTTATAATGTTTTCTTCTCGCACTAGAAAGATCTGGTTGCATAGGTGATAAGAACAGCAGTAATCTTGATGCCCAATTGCACTATAGTGCCCACCTTGTTGTATGGCTGCAGGTTCTATTAAAGGAGTTGGCAACTCATTTGTGAGTCGCAGATGCCTCAGGCAATGTCCTGAGTGGGGTAGAGGTATGAGAAATGCTCCTTTAAAATCCCTGGTAGATAAAACCCTTCTCCTCCACTCTGTGTGTGGAGCTTCCCTTTTCTGCAGCTTCAGGTCTCTTGTGTTGCTCACTCAGAGGGACAGCACCTAAAGCCTCTGTAGCAGACAGTCGCAGGTATTTGTTGGGCAATGCTAATACTCAGAGTGAAGCAACAGAAAGTTGGAGGCATCACAGTACTGCTTGTTGCAGCTGAACACATGATCAGTTGTGAATGGTAAGCAAATGAGTTTCACTGGACCTGCACTGTTCGACGTGAAATCAATCTAAAAGACAGTTTGGCATTATAACTAACTTTAGGTCAAAGCGTCTGATGGCTGTGTGGCATACTGCAACGAAGGGCTGCTATAGGTATTGTACCAATAGCTCAGCATGTGGTATTTACGAATATATTGACTAGAGTTTAGAAGAATTGAGTAGTGATTGCCTTCAGAAATCTATAAAATTCTAACAGGTCGAGACAGGGTAAATACAGAAAGGATGTTCCCAATGACGTGAGAATTCTGAACCTGGGCTTATGGTCTAAGGGTGCAGAGTAAGCCATGTACGACTGAGACGAGGAGAAATTACTTCAGTCAGTGTAGTGAGCATATGAAATTCTCTGTCACGTAAAATGGTTGAGGTCAAAACATTTAATTTTTTCAAGAAAAAAATTAGGTATGGTTCTTAGGGCTAAAGAGATCAAAGGATATGGGGAGAAGACTGGAACAGGACACTGAGTTGGATGATCAGCTATGGTTGTATTGAATAACAGCAGGCTCAAAAGGCCTCTCCCTGTCCAATTTTCCATGTTTCAGTGTTTCCTTTTCAGGTTATCAGATGACTGTCCTGTTGGCTGTGCAGTGCTGTGGAGCCGAATTTTATTGTCATAAATGTTTACTGAAAATATTCTGATAATTGTAAGTCATTGCACTTCAGTTTTGAAAAGTTCATTGGAGTACAGATCAATTGTACTTAGCAACTTTCAAAAAAGATGTTACTTCTGTGCTAAAAATAAGCACATTAAAGACTGGATTGCCAGTGCAAAGTTAATCTCTACACATCTCTGTAGTGCCCAAGTCTTTTGTTTGGTGCATACTGTTTTGCATGTTTTAGGAAGTAAACCTGATGAAGAGGAAACCCATTTCATGGGCCAGCAGATTTTTGCGTTGTCTCAGCAGTCAGGAGGTGAAAGGTTGAACAGTAGCAATTAGTGTGGCTGAAGTGGAAAGGCCCTGAGAGACATTTTGCAAGACAAAATGTCACATGCATCCATTTAGAATAGTTTTCTGAAGTTTGTACTGAGATGTTATTGAGACACAGTAAATGTAAATTCATTCTGCCAATTAACAGGCACCCAAGGGCTTCACTTTACCTCCGCTGTAATTTTGCAGTCTGCAGGGAATGGTTTATGGGTAGGTAAACTGCTGCTTACCTCTCAGACTGGTCTTTTGGGGGAACCTCCCATTCATATTGGACACAGGTCCAACATTATAAACCCCTACCCTCACTGGTGTCTCCTAGCTGGGCCCACCCAAAGTCTCTTGCCTCAAGTCCAGGGTGCATCTCTTGTTCTTTGGAACTAGTTGTAATGAAAGGTCAGTGACCTCACAGAAACCAGGAGCAGGAGTGGACCATTGGCCCTTCAAACCTGCTTTGCTATTCAACCTGATCATGGCTGATCCCCATCTCAATATCATGTTCCTGTTTTCTTTCCATATTTAATGCATTTTAATATTTTTTAAAAAACAATCCCTTTATTAAATGTACACAGTGACACAGTCTCTACAGCCTTCTATTGTAGTAAATTACACAGGTTAGCCAGCCTCTGAGTGAAAAATGTTTCCTCACCTCAGTCCTATAGGGCCTACTCCATATCCTGAGACCGTGATCACTAATTCTAGATTCCTCAGCCAGGGAAATCATCCTCTGTATATCCATCATGCGTGAGTTATTAAATGTTGTAGCTCTTTTTATTTTTTAGGTGTGGATCTTGGCAGACATGTGCAAGGGAGTACCAGGTAGTGCCAGGGCTGGTGCAAAGAATTGACAGACTTTGATTATACATGAGACATCTGATGGAGATACCTGATATCCAACCTTCTGTGAGACAGATCTCTACAATGGCAACCTTATAAAGTTCACTCAAATTCATATAAGCATAAAGCATTGGGTGGACAGTGGTACATCATCTGGCAGAACTTAGTGAATCATTCATTCTCTTGCAACATTGGAGCCATGTTCTGTAGAACTGTCCCTGGTACTGACCTCTGCAGCAACACCCTGGTTTGGCGAGAGAAGACTGCTGTCCAGGTGGCCTTTTAAATATTGAACCCATATGTTGGAACCTGGAAGGTTCTGGTAAGTTTTCGAATGTCTTGGTCATAAAGTTTGGTGTTTTACTTATGTACGAATATGTAGAAACAGAGAAGAATGAAATTGCGTGAGAAAACACATCCGGCCTCTCATTGGAAGTCTCTCCCACGATTATGCGTGCCTCCACACTATTGAAAGTTCTGCCCAGAAGGTGGGGGTAAGATGGTGGTGACATAAGAGCCAATTCTTGTTGATCAAAGAGAGTGATTTTATAGGATTTTAAAGTAGGGAGTAAAGAAGAGGGACAGAAACATTTAGTTCTGAACAGTAGCGCAGAGATAGCTAAATGCTTTGCTTTTTAAAAGTCATTCACAAGATGTGGGTGTCACTGGCTAGGTCAGCATTTATTGCCCATCCCTAATTTCCCAGAGGGCAGTTGAGAGTCAATTACATTGTTGTGGATCTGGAGTGTAGGCCAAGCCCAGTTCAGGATAGTGGTTTTCTTTCCTAAAGGCATCATGTTTTTATGACAATCAACAACAGTTCCACAGTCATCATTACACTTTTCATTCCAGAATTTTATTGAATTCAAATTTCACCACTTGTCAGGATTCGAATCCATTCTGCAGATCATTCCCTGGGTGTCCAGATTAATGGACTAGTGATAATGCCACTGGGCCATTGCCTCCCCTCCTTATGATGGAATGACAGAAGAAAACTGCCAGCCTGAGCGGTCAGCAGGACTGACCGTAGAGTGGCAGAAGAACTGTGACCTGTGGTTATGGTCCAGCTGTCAGTCGCTGTACAGGTTTGGATTGTGGACCTAATGACTCACATGTGCATTTGGACAGGATTTCCTAGACTGCGGGTCACAACTACCAATGGACTCCTGAAACAAGACTTTGGGGTGCTGGGTTTCTAGGCTGTAATGGAGCCAGATTGATTTCTAATAGCTGCAAGGTCCCTTTAAAACTTTGTATTCTTTCCTAATGGTGATCATGGCCTAACAGACAGATCTTTGAGACTAGACAAGAACTGTGATAAGGTAAGCTTTTAAAGGAGTCCTGTAGTTTAAACATTTCCCGTTATGCTAAACCTCCCATACCAACCTCTCACCAATTTCTGTCCAACTCCGCTCTCAATGTGGACTCAATGCAATTTTCAAGTCTCAGCAAGGAGTCAAGGTGGGATTAAGTTTGGGAAGCACTGACATAGACTGGTGCCAATCTTTTTTTAAAATATTGCTTCTTTTAAGATTACCTCTCTCAAATTTCTCTGTCTCACAAAAATCTCTTGGTGTATGCTCAGACTGTTCTTAACGAGGAACTTATTACCAGCTGGTAAAGCTGCATGCTTTCAATAAAATGTTTCTGCTGCAAACTGTTATGGGCAAAAGCAAAATTAATACAGTATCGTTTACCAGAAGTGGTGAACAAATGTCAGCTATTTCATGGTTGTAATCTCAGGGTTCAAGTAATGGTTACAAAAACTAGTTGAGCTTTTCTGTTGAGATTTGACATCTGAACCCTCAACAAGACCTCTGTAGTCTGCTGAATGTCCAGATTTTTCTTCATTGAAGTTATATGTTTTATAGTAACTGGAGCATCTAGTAAAAGAACACATTCAGAAATTTCCTAATTGCACATTGTTTTGAGATGCATAAAATGTTACTGGATAGCTGAAGTCACAAAGTCAGTTGCCTTAAATTTGAGTTTTGGAGACAGAGAAAATATAAGTTGCCTGGAAAATAGATAAACAAAATAATTATCCTGAGTAGTATCCATTTCTAACTCGCTTGCAATGCAGATCTGATTCTATTTGCTTTGTATTAATAAGAACTAGGTATTAATAAGAACTAGGCTCTGCATGTTAGTCTAATTTTGTGTGCACCATGGAATCTGTACTGGCAAGTTCACGTTACAGCTGCCACTTACCATGGAGGTGCGTATTTTAGTAGTTATGTCATGCACATTTCATGCTCAACATAATCTGCTGAGACATTTTTTCTATCACAGAATTGCACATTCTGAATAAGTTGCAGATGCATCAAGAATAGTTTACACAACCAGAATATGATTGCAAGTACTGTAAGAAAACCTTTGGCACCAGTAGACTGTAGCTGAGCAAGTGAGGGAAGGACAGCATGTGTGTCAGCTCCCTAGAGAGCAAGGCTGCCGACAACTTCAGCTGTAGGGGGCTCAGATGGAGAATTTTGGTGGGTTGGCTTGTGGGAAGATGCTGCTGGTCGTGGACATCTAGATGTCCCGCAAGACTGCAGTTTTGGCAGTGAAGATGAACAACTTTGTAACAACTATGCTTCAATCACTCAGGTAGCAACGCTTAGGAGATGAGGCCAGGCAAAGACCCTCCATAGACTTTCAGGGGAAGCGTGGAGTCAAGGATTTGATTCTGTAGTTGTTAATGGATATGTTGTTATGGAAAGGTTTGTAAGCGGTTTCTGTTTTAGGATTGGGCTGTCAAAAGTGGGGAATTTTGGAGTATAGTGATGATGGAATAAAGACCTTAGGGAATATGACTGTCAGTTGTTGCTTACAGACACGGGAGAAAACTCCTCTGACCTTGCTGTCAGGGAGCAGAAGCCACTAAAGCTCTTCCAGAAACACACCTGAATACCCCAAAGCAAGTCACTTGCAATTTGGATGCTGCTCCTTTAAATAACAATGTTGGTTGGCTGATGATGAGTCTGATTGCTCAGGACATCAGGCTGAACATTGTATTCAACATGATGAGCAGTAGACATGATTATTGTGTGGGATGTATTGTGCAGTACATGAAGCAACCATTTGTAAAATTGTTTGTTTCCTGTGTTGCCATGACAGAACACAAGTGTAAAGCTTAAAGCCATAACAAGTGTTTTCCTTCATCCACAAGTTGCAGAAAATCAGTATTCAATAACAAATACACAGTCCAAATTGGCAGAATGTGCATCCCGGCAGCCTGACATCCTACGCTGCACAGTTAAATGCTTCCAGCGTGCCCCCCCTCACCCTGGTGCCCTGACCAGCATGGTATTCCACGTGCACCACACCAGGGCTGATCGAAAGCATGTGTGCCTGTCATTTTTCCAAACTGTGAATCTCATAAAAGTGGATGCACCAATAAAGAAGGAACTGAGCTGACCTGCAGCTGTCACAGCTCAAAGCTCAGGAATCATTTGTCTCTGTTAGTTTAGGTTTCAGCTCATTGGTGAAAATGCCGTCACTAAGGGAACATTTGTTGTTGAATGCTGATTTCCTGTAACTTGTGGATGAAGGAAAACAGTTGTTGCAGTTTAAGCATTTCACTTGCATTCTGTCATGGTAACAGGAAACATATATAAAAGACTCTGTTCTCAAGAGATGTAGGCGAATAAGGATGCCATAGTCTACATTGTGGCTGTCCTCCCTGAAGCCTGTCTCTCTCCTTGTCCTCACAGGTAGTGAGTAAGTTGTGCCTATTGGACAGGACCAGAGTTTTCAGGACATCCTTCTCATCCCTTCCTAAGTCCATGCTGCCTGGTTCCATGTCAGTCATATAACTTTCCTGAATGTGTGTTTTTCTCTGGAGTGTGACTATAGTCTGATAAAACTATTTAGGAACTCTGCTCTCTACCTTTATGTGTTGGGGCATTTCCTCAATTTGTCTTCTAGTTCAATGACTTAGAACCAGAGAGAGTTGAGATGGAAGAATCTCCTGCAGTGTTATTTGTCCAGGATAATCTTACCATTCAGAAACACCCGCAATCTGCAGTCCAGACACTTACACTGCTCTGCCAGTTCTTAGAATAGCCTTATATTATTTTTGATTTAATTGAAATACTCATTTTGCAGATATAGAAAGTATTTCGCTGGAGTTGTATTGGGTGCTGGTGAGTCCACACCTGGAGTACTGTGTACAGTTTGGTCTGCTTACTTGGGAAAGGATGTACTGGCGCTGCAGAGAAGGTTCACTAGGTTGATTCCAGAGTTGAGATGGTTGGCTTATGAGGAGAGATTGAATATACTCTTTAGAATTTAGAAGAATTGTGAGGGGGTGATCTCATAGAAGCACACAAAATTATGAAGGGAATAGATAAGATAGAAGCAGTGAGATTGTTTCCACTGGCGAATGAAATTAGAACTAGGGAGTGTAGGCTTAAAATAAGGGGGTGCAGATTTAGGACTGAGTTGAGTAAGAGCTTCTTCACATTTTTGTGAATCTATGGAATTCCCCACCCAGTGAAGCAGTTGAGGTTACCTCGTTGAAGTTTTTAAGACAGAAGTAGATAGATTTTTGAATTGTAATGGTATTAAGAGTTATGATGAGTAGGCAGGTAAGTGGAACCTAGTCCACGAAAAGATCAGCCATTATCTTATTGAATGGCGGAGCAGACTGAATGGACCAGATGGCCTACTCCTGCTCTTACTATTTATGTTCTTATTTTCACTAGCTAAGCTATACATTTAATGCAGTAGTTAGTGCTGCAGTGATCTATTTGCATGTAAGATTGTGTTACCAGGTCCTTCAATCAATGAAGAATGATCCATGTGAATGCCTTGTCAGTGATGCTGAGGAAAGAAATTCTCCAATCATTGCAACCTCTCCAGTTTTCTTGACTTTTTTTATAATCAAATAATGTTGTCATCCTGCATGTCCTATGTAACTTGTCTTACCCTTCAGTTGGCGAGACATTGTGCAGACATTTAGGCGTAACCAGCTCTTTGGGTTTCAGTATTTCAATTAAAATTTCATCTTTTCTTTCTGCCTTTCCTGAAGTTAAAGTAGTGACTGCCTTTTCAAGCTCATTTATAGGTGCTCCTTGACTGTCTGAAGCCTGCTGGATACATTTAATATGGCTTCAAACAATAGTTTCACAAAATTAAAGTATTCTAATCAGCACTGTATCTATTTGGCTTTGTCTGTGATGATGTCATCAAGGGATTTGAGGGGCACAGTGTCCTTGACTGAAGGACACATTGCTCTCTTTATTCATCATACGTACCTCTTAGATTTTCATTTTCAAAGGATGTCTGTACCTCTTCTCACAGATCTAGCTGGTAGGATTGAATGCAGTTTGCTGCAGATCATTGCAATTAGCTTTTAGCCACTCTGAGTTTAGCATGTGTCTCAGGAGAGGAATTCATTCCATGCTAGAGATATGCGATATGCTTTGTTTCACTGACTGAAACCATTTCCTCAGAGTATGCTGCAAACTAAACTTTATCTTAAATAGGTATTTTAAAGTAAGATAACACATTAATCTTGATTCTGACTGTGTTCTATGTTTTAATCAGCATTCAGGGAGGTGAAACACTGAATCTTCAAGATACACAGTAAATTGAAGACACCTTCTTTGGTCTTTAGTGTTTTACATCATAACATTTGACCAATAACTTTGCTTGGTATGAGAGAATATTATTAGTGGAAGCTTTATTTTGCAATATCTAGTGTATGATCTGTATTACAAATTGCAATGAAAATTGCATATGAAGTTGTCGTCTTCAGAATCGGTGTGAACATCCACATCTGGGGTATCTCCAAAAAACCTTTAGGCTGTGATGGCCTTCTCACTTGGTGTTGGTAATTACACAGTCCTTTGTGAATTCTGACCTCCATTATTCCCTGCCCATTACTATTTGTTTTCCTTGCTCCCTGGTGAACAAGGTAAAGTGATAATGCAGCAGCTCTACTGATCACATCAAATCTCCTGGGAGCTACAATTGCTCGCTCGGTGATAGCTTGCTGATTCTACTGCCAAGATGCTGATTTAAAAAATCCTGGTCTCTTTCTAGATCCTAGTGAGAAGCCAAGGACCATAATAATAATTTTTTTGAATCTATCAGAAAATGTAGAGATTATCAGTATAATCAGATTATCTCTGAACCCATAAAAGGACAGGTGAGAAAACACACTTGCCCAGTCAATCTTGTGTGCCATTCTCCTCAGTTGTAGACCATGTTTTCACATTTATAGGATCTCAATGGTTGGATGGACTTAAGTTACACATAAAGTGCAGGTGAAAGAGGAGATGCCATTTGATGCAATGTTACCTCTCAACCTGTCACATGCATGCAAGGTAGCAGAGAATACACTCAGAAAAACAAACTGGAGAAGAAAACTGTTGGCAGAAAATTAAATAGATAATGATTTCAAAGATGGCAGGGAGACAGAAAAGAATAAGGTATGCCGGTGAGCCCGAGTTGTAGTTATGGGGTATGTCACTGGTCAGTGCAGTGTTGTTGTGAATAGTGTGACAGCTAAAGTATTGAATTTTGCACGAGAAATGCACAAGAAGGTAGTTCTCAGACAGCAGCTTATTCAACTCATGCAATAACCTATTTGGAGAAAGAAGTGTTTGAGAGAGACTTATGAGAATGAAAGACCTGCTAATATTTTGTTCCCTGAAAGAGCTGACAGTGCAATTGTGGAGCAGAAACAATTTTAACCAGCATAAGATTGAGGAAATAGTGTTTGAGTAAGATGCGGGCAGAAACGTAGGTGGTGCTTCACAGACAGGAAGGGGGTTGAGGCAGAGATGAGAAAAACTATTTTCATACTGATAATGTAGGCATATCTACGGATAGAAGGGACTATCTAAAGCAATTATTTTTGTGATCCTGATGTTTGAAAGAGCTATTTCAGTTGTTGTGTTTTATCTCTAGGGTTCTTTGAATGTTAGCCTTGAATGTAATCGACTGTTTAATTGTGCGTGCTGTGCATCTGATGGTGCTGACTTATTTTTTCAGTAAAAAGGCTGAAGGCTGCTTCGGAGAGAGCAATAACAATAATAATATGGAGGGAGTTGCCAAGATAGCATAGCTGATCAGAGACACAGTGTAAAAAGTGCTGTCAAAGTTTATTCTTCACACCATCGCAATTCATTTTGGAGAATGTGTCCAGCTTTTCTAACCCTTTGTCAGTAAACTTTTGTTAAGCAAAGTTGGGTAAAAAAATAAAGCAATAAAAAGCTTATTTAAAACACTGGTATTTTACTTGTTAATTCATTATTTTCAAGCCATCAAATATTCCATTTATTTTGGTGATGATAATGCATTCAATGAAGGGGACTTTGAAATGTTATTCTGCATTATGTTCCATTACCCTGAAGTATTTATGTAAGTATGTTTTACCCGGGGTAGCAAACAAAACAATACTTTTCACTGCATCTCAGTGCATGTGACAGCAAATCAAATCAAATATTAGTTTGCCAGCTGGTTGAAAGTGTTGGTCCATTTGGAAGCTGGCAAAAACTGTTTGCCTTTAACTTGTGCGCGATCTGCAGCTTGTGGAATCTTCTATTATTTGAGCATATCTTTAAGTGCACTTCTAGAGAGCAAGGTGGAGGTGTGGAAGGAATCCTGGTTTAACTATCAGCACCCTACCCTGAATCACATTATGAGTACTCTTTCCATAGCCAACAAGACCTGGAGTGGGACTTGAACCCAAAGCTGCTGGCCCTGAGGTGAGGACTACCATGCCACAACAACTTCTCATGAGTCAGTGTCCTCCTCTGAGGACTCTTCGCTGTCGTCTTTCTCCACTGCTGTTGCCTGTCTCTTCTTGCTATTTTGTGGTCATAATGAGAAAAGAACCGATCTATTGCTGCCAGAAATGTATGATAGAACATAGAACATAGAAGAATACAGCGCAGTACAGGCCCTTCGGCCCTCAATGTTGCGCCGATCCAAGCCCACCTAACCTACACTAGCCCACTATCCTCCATATGCCTATCCAATGCCCGCTTAAATGCCCATAATGAGGGAGAGTCCACCACGGCTACTGGCAGGGCATTCCATGAACTCACAACTCGTT
>NC_057725.1:14111305-14118687 GCF_004010195.1 Chiloscyllium plagiosum
ACTTACCTACTTACCACAACGGGTCTTATTATTTAGGTTAGAGGAGGAGGGCGGGTGGGAGACACTACCTCTGTAGTGCCTCGGGTTCTTCTCCTGCGCGCTTTTAAAGGGAAAAAAAACCTACCCGGCTGCCCCTTTGGTCTTCGTCACTTCCCCCTGCTGCTCCCGCTCTTTCTGTAAAGAGAGAAAAAAAAAACACCGCTGCCCGCTACCGGTTAGTAATTTTAAAACAAACTTTCTTACCTTAGCTGCTGCTCGCACTCAAACTGATGTTGAGAGAATAGATGGACAATGTGCTTGGAGAATCACTGAGACAATATCACATTATAATGAAGGTGCACATTTGTGATGAATATTCACATGGAGATGTGGAAGGGATGGGTGCATCTGCAAGGTGTGTCAGTATACTGAGAAGAGTTTGGAAGACAGCGAGAGAGGAGGTTTGGCTTGAGGTATAGATTAACGTGTAGATAAAATTACCATGCCCCTTATCTTTTATATCCTGAATAAGTCCAGAAACATCGAAAGGTGCAGAGTGTGGTGGAGAAACAGACTATTACTGTTGAGCCCGATTGCTGTAAGTTCTGGCACTGTTAAAAACAGTTTGACAAAGTCTCATCCTCACTTAAAAAAAATTATAAATATTCCAGAAAAAGACAAATGCAGGTCATTGCCAAGCCTGCCTGTTCTAACTAGTTAAGGTGCCTTGATGAAAATACAGTGGCTGGGTTAAAACCCAATCAGCAAGTGGGGAGATGGTGCCGTAGTGATATTGCAATTGAAGTAATAATTCAGAGGCCCAGGCCAATGGTCTGGAGAAATGGATTCAAATTCCGCTACGCAGTTAAAAAATTTGAAATTCAAGGCTAGTCTCAGTAATGGTGGTAATTGTTATTAAAACCCATCTGGGTCACTCATATCTTTTGAGGAAGGAAATCTGTCATCCTTATTTCTTCACAATTACATTTAACAGCTAAATCAGTCAAGGACAATTGGAGATGAGCAACAAATGCTGACCTTACAAGTGATGCCCACAGATCATTCAAGAATAAACAAAAGTGAATGTGCTGCTTACGTTTCTGTTTCACCAGCCACTGCTGGGCTTCCCTGCTATGGGCAGGTCAAAACGTACAAATTCAGCACAGTACCAGGTTTCTGTATGTGTTGAAAATCCAATTAGTTAAATTGAAGTTATTTAACCATGCAAAATTTAAAAAATGTATAAAATTTGAACACAATAATCATCCAGGAGAGGCTGTTGTAGTAAAATAGTGTCCCTACCTTTGGACCAGGAAGCCCGAATTTAAGTCTCACCGGCTCCAGTAGTAATAACATCTATGAAGTGATTGATGAGAAAATGTTTATAAATCATCCAGGTAAATGTTTATAGATCTCACAGCTGGTTACCCCGTTTGTCTGCCACTCTTCATAAAGTAAGAATGTAAAACTATTTTAAACTTTTGAACAATAATCTAAGATGAAAGATGTACTTAGATATGGCAGCTTTCACAATCTCATGACATCCTATGATACTTCATAGTTACTGAATTACCGTGTGAAGTGAATTCATTGCTGTAATGTTGTACACCCTGCAACCAATTCTGCACACAGCAAACTCCAATGACAGTAATGTGATAATAATAACACATTTGAATTTTGGTATCTTTCTCTCTCTCTCTTAGCTTTTTATCTGTCTCCTCTTCTCTCTTTCCATTTCTCGCTCTTTCTTTCTCTCCCAATCTAACTCTCACTTAGTCGGTGTACAAGCACGAATCTTCCCTCTGATTCTGCCATGTGGCCCCATGGGAAGGGTGTTCACACAAGAAATTGGAGCAGGATTGGAGCATGTGGCAAATCTTCATATTTTGATGAAATAATCTAGATATGGCTTCTTAAGAGCCAAATCCGTAGAAATATTACCTTTCAGTCCATGTTGTCAGCAACCAAATAAACAGTCAAAAGCACTGGTTGTCAGCTAGATGCCTACAATTATCATTATTCCAGTCGAGGTGTATGCTTGGAATGATCATCTTCTCACCAGCACACAATAAAGCTATAATAACATGCTGTTTGGTCATGCCTGATTATACAAAAAATCATTGTTGCGAAGAAAGCAAGTATACAGAGAATCTACAGACACTGTTATTAGTCTGAGTATCGTTTTTGTTAAATGATTCCCTGCTTTATTCTTTGTAAGAAAATTGAAGGAATAGAGTTCAATTTGCAACAATGAGGCTCATTATTTCATAACAATATGCTGCAGATCTCTGGGTGTTTTTATAGGCTCATTATCTCTCCCAATGAAAGAATTGTGTACTTTTCTTGCATTCTTCAGAGAAGCGATCATCATTCTTCTTTGTCTTAATAGTGTCAAGCATAAAGGCCTTCAGCTGCAACGCCATTTGAAAATATTGGCCAATTACACAAATTAAATTCCAAAATAGACTTCCTGATGGGGCTATTAATTTCTAGTAGTTAAAGCAAATCAGAAAAGTAAGTATTTTCAAATGGGGCTGTTTGAATTAGTTGGTCTGGTTGGAATGAAGTTGGGTTTGTAAGAAAACCAAAATTGGAACTCACTTGAGATGATGTTTGTGCTAAGCCAAGTTCTCTCAAATGAATAGGTCCTCAGCATTTGACATGTTGTGTTGTATCTAATATTGTGATGGGTGATGAACATTCTCGCAAATTGTCAGATGGCAGACAACAGCATAATATTTATAGATTTTCTTTTAAAAGTGAGCTCAGCAAAGGTATTCTGTTAGGGATTTCTAGTCATTTCACTGTACATCAAGATGTTGTATCACTGTGAAGAGCTGTATATTTGTACATTCCATTAAAAATAAACTACACTGAATGATCTTATCGTTTCACTCAATGCCAGCACAGGCTTGGGAATCTTGTTATGTTTTGCATATTTTGTCATGATGTTCCTTGTACTGTGGTGTGTGTGCTACCAAGACACCAGCTGCATACCCTCATATGGCTTCAAAGATGATTAAATATTTACTTGAAAAGTATTTGGAATGCAGAAAGGTGTACAATAGTATGAAGGCTGTGAACCAGAGTAATGCATTGAAGTTCAGTAGTGACCTTTCAAAACTATGTGGGTAGTGTCTCTTTCAAATAGCGTTTGATTTCAGTTTGATTCATTAGTAAGAGAAACTAGTGACATATAGGTGAGGATAATCAAATTCAAGTATATTAGATAAATAACAGATTAACTATTAATATAACCACTATAACTATTATAACTGCTATAACGAGTATACCTGTTAAGAGCTATAAAACAGTTATTGGAATTTCCCCAGCGAAGCTGCCTTTATTTTCAGCATTGGTCTTTTACTTTATATTGTAATGTTGAAATCTCAATAAAGCATATGAAATTAAAACTGTAATTTTTCCTTATCTGCTCCTCTCTTGCTTCAGTTATAATGTATCCAGTTATTCCTGATATTATCTGCTTTAAGTTATCACATCACTTTGAGCATTTTAAAATTGCCTTCACTAAGTCCAGTTTTTTGCAAAACTCAAAACTAAATATCAATAAAGCAAATGTAGAGAATAAAGGAATCTTTTGAGGAAATTTATGTAGATTTTAAGTTAAAAAATTTGATTTATGTGGTCAGTGTTCTGAACCTAAAGACTAGAAATTTTATTTAAAAATGTTTTCCAAACATTCAGCATTATTAGACCTTTGTAGAGAACCATAGCTGTGCAAGTACAGTGTAAGTACTTGCAATTTAAAATTTCCTGAGGAGTCAAAAGGAGCATTTTTTTTGCCCTGCCTCTCACTTTCTGATCTCCTCTCACCTTGTGCAGTTCTAGAGACACATGTTAATGTGACAGGCAACATTTTAAACTTATTTTTCTTATGCAATCAGGTTCTTGATTCTGTATTTTTCCCAGGCATGACAGCAATTTAGTCCTTCATTCACAATGACAGTGGGAAACCGAGGAGGAGAGACTGAAAGACGGCAGCTCAAGTTTGGACAAAATGACATCGAAAGTGCCAGCATAATATGTGTTTGAGGTGAAAGATGCTGAGAATAAATGAATGGTGGACGAGAATGTCAACGTGATTTGTAAGGACCCAAAGGAGACACTATATCAAATGAGCAAGAGCTAGCAAAAATGCCAGATAAATTATTATTGTGCTTGTAATGAAGAAGACTGGACAATCTCCCAATTGGAACCTGAATTTATTTGGGGTTAAGTAAAAGTTAAAACTGCTCAGTAGAGAAAAACATTTTGAATAAAATTAATTAAGAAGATAAACATGTAGTATATCTGGATAGAATTCACACAAGTGTAGGTAAAGAGATGAAATCAATCAAATAATTTCCACTATCTCAAAGGATTTCAAGGTTATTATCTCAAGGATAATAAAATACTAAACAAATTTGTTGGTGTATTTTGGAAAATTACAATGGAAGTTCTGTCGATATAATATTTAGATTTTAATAGCTGTGTTTCTCCAGCACCACACTCTTGAAAGGGAAATTAAACCAGGAATGTGATGGACCTCAAAGAGGTAATGTATCTCACTGAATTTGGAGTGAAGTTTTGGGAAATTAATTGCTCCACCCACCAATTATTTATGGAACACAAGAGTCTGGAATATGAAGCAAACTTCTGAGGTAGATTGACAGCTTGTTCAACCAGAAGAAAAACAGCGTAGCCTTTTTTGTTGAGAGGGTGATGCTAACTGTATGTGTTGGTGATAATTTGAGGTGATGAGTATTTGGGAAGATTCCCGCAAGCAGGGAAAACTACCAGCCAGGTATTAAGGAATCCTGAACAAAAGCTGAAATTGCTGGAAAAGCACAGCAGATCTGGCAGCATCTGTAGTGAGAAATCAAAGTTAACATTTTGGGTCGAGTGACCCTTCCCCAGAACTCTGTTTTTGTTTTTGTTTCTGATTTACAGTACCAGCAGTTCTTTCACGTTTACAAAATTAAGGAATCCTGAATTGGTTGAAAGGATAAGTGAGAAAAGCTTTCAATACAGACAACACAAGACTGCAGAAAGAAAATCAAATATGAAAATGGTTGCTTCTTGTAGCACATCATACACCTAACAATGCAGTATAGGCTGTAAGCAAAACAAATTAATCAACCTGTTGAGTTGTTTTATGACAAAGCTCCAATGCAGCTGTCACTTGAATCTGGGCCGTCTGGCACAAAGGAAGGGACAATATCATTGTGCCACAAAATCCTTTGTTCACATTTGGAAGGAATGTTAACTAAATCTTGGATTGAACTGTATGCAGGAAAAAGGCTCTTTCTCTAGACGGGTACTCAAGATGTGGAGAGAAATTCAAATGTAGTGCTGGTTGGGAAATTGAGAATCTGCAGAATGTCAGGGGAGGAATTATATCAGTAATAGTTTTTTTAAGGAAACAGGTAAATTGAACTCTGATTATTCTTTAGAATAACTCCCAATTTGTTCAGTTTGTAGCACAGTTCAAGCCCTAATTAAACAGATTAGGTGGGAAATGAAACCTGATGAAGGGCTTGTGTCCGAAACATCGATTCTCCTGCTCCTTGGATGCTGCCTAGCCTGCTGTGTTTTTCCAGCACCACACTCTCGAAAGGGAAATGAAACCAGGAATGTGAAGGCCCTCAAAGAGGTAATGTATCTCACTGAATTTGGAGTGAAGTTTTGGGAAAGGCAGGAGTGGCTGTGTGGTGAGGGATTGATTGTTCAGAAGGTTTTTAGGATGATAGTTTGGTCTGCTCAGTATTTCACGACATAGAAATTCACTTATTTTTGTGCAATTTATTCATTACAAATCTATAAACTTTAATATCAAAACGTCTCCTAACTGAACCTCCCTTCCACCTCCAAAGTTCTTGAGCATGTTGCTACCTCCCAAGTTTATGCTATTTTCTTTCCGTGTTTGAATGTCTCTAATCGTGTTTCTACCCTGTTAGAGCTCAGAAAGAATTATTGTTAAAGTGATCAAAACGTCCTACGAGACTGTCAGGAAGGTAAACTTTCTCTCCTCTTGGTGTGGCTTGCAGCTTTTGACATAGTTAAACACACCATTCTTCTCCAAATTATCTCCACCATCACCCATCTGGATGAGGCACCTCACACCAGGTTCCAGTCTAATCTTTCTAATTGTAACCAGGGCACCATCTAGAATGGCAGTTCATCATGGTTCTGGCACCTTTGTCTTTCATGTCCTCCCAAGGATCTTTCCTTGGCCCACATCTGATTCTCATCTACAATCTGCCTCTTGGCGACACCATCCATAAACATAACATTTGTTTCCATATGGAGCCTGATGGCTCCCCGCTCTGCCTCACCATCACCTCTCTCAATCTCTTCATTTTCCCTAGGTTTTCAGATTTCTTGGCTGATATTATAACGACACGGGGTAAATCCTTCTGCTAATTTGAAACAGACCCACAATAAAGCTCACCTCACCTTGTAATCTGTTAAAGTATGAGTGACCAAGAACTATAAAACTCCTTCTATGCAAAGAAACATTTTAACAATTTATTTAGAAACACAAGAACATTAAACAACAACTGTCTACACGGTAATCCTCCTTTGTCTGATCAATTTGTCTGCCTCCCACTCTACAACAACATACTGATCCAATAAAAAACCCCCAGTTAAGTTTACAAAAAAAAATCAAATTTCAAAAACCAGCCAGTTGTTGCTGTTCTCTTGGTATCTTCGTCTGTGCTTTCCTGGGTCTTTTCTTCGGTCTTCTGCTTCACAAATTTCATAAGACAAGATATTTCTCAGAGAGATACTCTAAAGGCCATCTGTGTTTGTTGGTGCTCTTTACTGCTGTGGCTAACTGTTCAAAATACCCAATTTTATATACCCCAAAATATTGGACAATCTCATTGGTTTGATATCATTAAAACAGTGAAATTCAAATTCGATTGGATTTTGGTATCTTGGGGCATAATTTACATTGTTTGGCCAAATTTGAATTTGTTGTGTGCCATGTAAACACACCTTCAGCTATTTGTTTTATAACCAAATGTTGCATTTTTAATTTTTTTTAGCACACTTTGTGCTTCTCTTGGTCAGTGCCAGCTTCCACACTCTCTTAAAGGTACAGTATGCACCAAACCTTCAGAACAATATCCTGTAGACAATAGACAATAGGTGCAGGAGTAGGCCATTCTGCCCTTCGAGCCAGCACCACCATTCATTATGATCATGGCTGATCATCCTCAGTCAGTATCCTGTTCCTGCCTTATCCCCATAACCCTTTATTCCACTATCCTTAAGAGCTCTATCCAACTCTTTCTTGAAAATATCCAGAGACTTGGTCTCCACAGCCTTCTGGGGCAGAGCATTCCATACACCCACCACTCTCTGGGTGAAGAAGTTTCTCCTCAACTCTGTTCTAA
>NC_057725.1:14119001-14151640 GCF_004010195.1 Chiloscyllium plagiosum
GGCTGAAGATTCCTGAAGAAGGGCTAATGCCCGAAACGTCGATTCTCCTGTTCCCTGGATGCTGCCTGACCTGCTCCTCTTGTTATGAAGGCCAGCATGCTATTAGCTTTCTTCACTGCCTGCTGTACCTGCATGCTTGCTTTCATTGACTGATGTACAAGAACACCTAGATCTTGTTGTACTGCCCCTTTACCTAACTTGACTCCATTTAGGTATTAATCTCTCTTCCTGTTCTTGCCACCAAAATGGATAACCATACATTTATCCACATTAAACTGCATCTGCCATGCATCCGTCCACTCATCTAGCCTGTCCAGGTCACCCTGTATTCTCCTAACATCCTCCTCACATTTTCACCCTGCCACTCAGCTTTGTGTCATCAGCAAATTTGCTAATATTACTTTTAATACTTTCATCTATATCATTAATGTACATTGTAAAAAGCTACGGCCCCAACACTGATCCCTGCGGCACACCACTGGTCACTGCCTGCCATTCCAAAAAGGAGCCATTCATCACTACCCTTTGTTTCCTGTCAGCCAACCAATTTTCAATCCATGTCAGTATTTTGCCCCCAACACCATGTGCCCTAATTTTGCTCACTAACCTCCTATGTGGGACATTATCAAAGGCTTTCTGAAAGTCCAGGTATACTATATCCACTGGATCTCCCTTGTCCATCTTCAGAGTTACATCCTCAAAAAATTCCAGAAGATTAGTCAAGCATGATTTCCCCTTCATAAATCCATGCTGACTCTGACCTATCCTGTTACTGCTATCCAGATGTGTCGTAATTTCGTCCTTTATAATTGACTCCAGCATTTTTCCCACCACTGAGGTCAGACGAACTGGTCTATAATTCTGTTTTCTCTCTCCCTCCTTTCGTAAAAAGTGGGACAACATTAGCCACCCTCCAATCCGCAGGAACTGATCCTGAATTTATAGAACATTGGAAAATGATCACCAATGCATCCACGATTTCTAGAGCCACCTCCTTCAGTAGCCTGGGATGTAGACCATCAGGTCCCGGGGACTTGTCAGCCTTCAGACCTAACAGTCTCTCCAACACCATTTCCTGCCTAATATAAATTCCCTTCAGTTCAGGTCCTTCAGCCACTATTACATCTGGGAGATTGCTCGTGTCTTCCCCAGTGATGACAGATCTAAAGTACCAATTCAACTCTTCTGCCATTTCTTTGTTCCCCGTAACAAATTCACCCGTTTCTGTCTTCAAGGGCCCAATTTTAGTCTTAACCATTTTTTTTCTTTTCACATACCTAAAAAAGCTTTTACTATCCTCCTGGATATTTTTGGCCAGTTTACCTTCGTACCTTATTTTTTCTTTGCGTATTACCTTTTTAGTTATCCTTTTAGTTATCCTCTGTTGTTCTTTAAAAGCTTCCCAGTCCTCCGATTTCCCACTCATCTTTGCTTGTTATACTTTTTCCCTTTTGTCTTTATATGGTCCTTAACTTCCCTCGTCAGCAACAGCCACCCTTGCCTCCCCTTAGGATCTTTCTTCCTTTTTGGAATGAACTGATCCTGCATCTTCTGCATTATACCCAGAAGTACCTGCCATTGTTGTACCACTGCCATCCTTGCTAGGGTATTGTACCATGGAACTTTGGCCAGCGCCTCCCTCATAGTTCCATAGTCCCCCTCATTCAACTGAAACATTGTCACTTCCGATTCTACCCTCTCCCTTTCAAACTGCAGATTAAAGCTTATTGTATTGTGGTCACTACCTGCTAATGGCTCCTTTACTTCGAGATCCCTGATCAAATCCGGTTTGTTGCACAACACCAGATCCAGAATTGCTTTCTCCCTGGTAGGCTCCAGCACAAGCTGTTCCAAGAATCCATCTCGGAGGCACTCACAAACTCCCTTTCTTGGGGTCCAGTACCATCCTGATTCTCCCAGTCTACCTGCATGTTGAAATTCCCCCATAACAACTGTAGTAATATCTTTGCGACAGGCCAATTTCAGCTCCTTATTCAACTTACACACTACAACAAGACTACTGTTTGGGGGCCTGTAGATAACTCCCATTAGGGTCTTTCTACCCTTAGAATTTCTCAGCTCTATCCATACTGACTCTACATCCCCTGATTCTAGGTCACCCTGCGCAAGGGACTGAATATCTTTCCTTACCAACAGGGCCACTCCACACCCTCTGCCAGTCAGTCTGTCCTTACGATAGCACGTATAGCCTTGAATATTCATTTCCCAGGCCCTGTCCACTTGAAGCCACGTCTCTGTTATCCCCACAACATCGTAACTGCTAATTTCCAAATGAGCCTCAAGCTCATCCACCTTATTTCTAATGCTTCGTGCATTCATATATAATATTTTTAATTTGTTACTCCCCTCACCCTTCCTATCAATCCCTATTTCACTTGACTTTACGGCATGATCCTTTTTTGAGTTTTCTGCTCCATCGATTCTGTTGTCTTTCTTGACTTCTCTTGTTCTAACTTTCCCTTTAACTTCCTTCTTAAACTTCCAGTTTGTACCCTCCCCTCCCCCCCATTTAGTTTAAACGCAGCTGTTTTGCAGTGGCAAACCTACTTGCCAGAATGCTGGTCTCCTACCTATTAAGGTGCAACCCGTCCCTCTTGTATAATTTATCCTTACCGCTAAACATACCCCAGTGATCCAAGAATTTAAATTCTTGCTTCCTGCACCAGTTCCCCAGCCACACATTCAAGTCCATTATCTCCCTGATCTCCCTGTTCCTGTCCTCTCCAGCCCGAGGAACTGGAAGCAAACTGGAGATAACCACCCTGGATGTCCTGCTTTTCAGCCTTCTTCCGAGGTCTTCGAAGTCCCGCTGTAGAATGTCCGTCCTCTTCTTCCCGACGTTATTTGTACCGATATGCACCAGCACGTCTGGCTCTTCACCTTCGCCCTTGAGGATTTCCTGCACTCTGTCTGCGATGTCCTTAATCCTGGCATTAGGAAGGCAACACATCATCCTCAAATCCTGCCTGTTGCCGCAGAATCCCCTTTCAGTCCCTCTCACTATGGAGTCCCCGATTACCACTGTACTGTATGAGCAGCAAATTCTGCCAATTAAATATTGAGAAAACTGAAGCCATTGTCTTCAGTCCTTTGGTCCAGCAAAACATTTCCACTAAGAAAATTTGTCATATCCATAATGCCTCATAGAAATTTTAATAGATGCACTTTAGAAAGCATCCTATCTGGATGCATCGCAGCATGGTATGGCAACTGCTTTTCCCAAGACTGCAAAAAACTACAGAGAATCATGAACACAACTCAGTCCATCATGCAAACTAGCCTTCCATTCACTCCATCTATACTTCCCATTGTTTTGGGAAAGCAACCAACATAATCAAAGACCCCTCCCACTCAATTTATATGCGTTTTCACCCTCTTCCGTTGGGCTGAAGGTATAAATTTTGAACACCTATACAAACAGATTCAAGAACTGCTTCTTCTCTGCTATTATCATACTTTTGAATGGACCTCTCAAATTTTGTCAGATTTCTCTCTCTGCACCTTCTCTGTGTGTATAACACTGTATTCTGCACTCTGTTCTGTTATTCTGATGCACTTTGTATGATGCAATCTGCCTGTATAGTACACAAAACAACACTTTTCACTATACCTCAGTACATGTGACAACAGTAAATCAATCAGTTAATCAATCCCTGCCTCCAACTCCAGTCCTCTCCCTGGTAACTGCCTAAGTTAAACTAGGCTCTTTGTATCTTTGGTATCAGATCTGACCCCTGCTTGATCTTCTAACCATCTTCCTTTTCCAACACTATTTCCACTTCTGTAATATGAACACTAGATTCTGCCCCTACCTTGTCAGCTCAATCCCTGTTGAAACACTCATCCATGTCTTAATTACCCTCTACTTGAGCATCCTGAACAATGCACTACATAAAGACTGCTTTGAACTGAAGATCATCCAAAACACTATTGTCTTTGTCCTGACTTGCACCGAGTCCCATTTACCCATCACTTTTGTGCTCATTGAGGTACAATAGCTCCTATTTAAGCATCATCTCGATTTTAAAGTGTCCATCTTTCTTCTCAAATATCATCCTCCCTGTCTCAGTCATCTTCTCTAGCCCCATAACTACCTAAGACATTTGTGTTCCTTTAATTCTGGCCCCTTGAGCATTCCCAATTTTAAGCACTGTACAATTAGTGGCTCTGATCTCTGCTGCCCAGGCCGTAAACTCTGGAATTCCTTCTTTAAAGCTTTATACTTTGCTTTTCTCCTTTAAGACACTCCTTAAAACCTCTCTGACCAAGCATTTGGTCACGTCCTTATATTTGCCCACGTGCCTCTGTGTCATGTTTTGGGTTATCTTTGTGAAACACCTTGGGATGTAATGTCAGAAATGTTTTATATACATGCAACTTGGTGCTAGAGCATAATTCATCATTTTTCTTGCTAAAACCCTACTGGAGGATGTGGTCCTGACCCTTTTGCAAATGTATACAGCAATAACCAAGGAATGGGCAGAAAGACTGTATTTAGCAGACATAGTTTTAAATTTGCTGCTTACACTCTTCTGTATCAGCAGGTGTGATACTGCACCTGTATAAACTTGAAAGATATATGCCTAATTTGCTTGACTGAGCATTTCACCTGAAGGCAAATATAGCGCAGCTCTCTTTTATCTGTTTCTGTGTGCAACTTCAAACAAGATGTGTGAATTCCCAGAGAAATATCCACCAGGTTGAAAGAGAGCTGTTTGGAAGTTAGTGGGCAGTAAAAAATGAAGCAAATGTGAGATTTTTTTTCTCATCAGGCAAGAGAGTAATATAAGTTCTTGAGGATGGCATGTGTTTAGTTTTAATGGTATGTCAATGTGTAGGCCAGTTGCAGAGTACACATCTGCTGTGCTCAGTGTGTCTGGAGTAGCACCCTCGACTGCTCCAGACAAGCAGAAATTGATGTTTATTGCACCTGTTTGTTAATTTGCCTCAGGGATCAGTTTCAATTTGCAACTTTCTACTTCAGATTGTGGGTTCGTTGACAACTAACTTGAAAGTTTGCCACTTCTAAATGTTCAGGCAAAGCACCTCAAATCAGTCAGCTTGGACATGCAAATTAGGATCTGAACAGCTGGTTGTCTTTGCCACTGGGGTGCTCCCTCCATTGCAGTGGAGGGGCCCACTGGGTTGCAGGCCTGACCAAAATAGGTACAGTCTCACAGAAACAGGAATGGCCTTACCTGGCCATTAAAATGGCTCATTTGATGGCGCAGTAGGCAGCCAGTCAGCAAGTTTCCGGTAATTCAACATTGCTGACAGGAGTCTCTTGAACTTTCTCCCAATGTCTCGATTTCTCTACATTCTCATCTCTTCTGCCTGCCCTTCCCTCACCAATGAACTGGGAGAATTCAACCCTTGGTGTTAGCTTATATGACACAGCAACCAAGTTGGTTGTTGGTCCACCCAGTAACTCTGAGCACGATCCTGCTTGAATTTACTCCACTGCAACAAATTTTGAGGTGTTCAGCTCATGTTCATGGGTTTGATTTAAATCAAAGAATATTAGGTGTAGAGACACTTAGTTAATCCATTGGATTCCAGTTTATATATACACACACTCTTTAATCTCTTATGGAGGATGAGGCTGATTGGCTCACCTACAGGATCAGTGGATTGGTTTATTTTCAGATTGGTATAGACATTGGATCACAATTCACAATGGAGGGGAAGGTGTCAACATTTAATGCAACACCAAAACAGGGACAGGCACAAAGCAAAGAGATGAGGTCATGAGGGAACACTGGCCTCCCACCCATCGGAGGGTGATAATCCGTGGTGACACAGACATTTCAAGCATTTTATGCTGTCATTAACTCAGAGTAACCTTGTGAAACCTTGTGCAAAAGAAATGTTGAGTTGCTGTGAAACTGAGCAATGGAGAAGGAACGTTGTTGGACACCCATTCACCCTGCCTTATCATCGGATTAATAACCAAGGCATTTTAGACAAGATGCAGGTGCTGATGCGGGGCTGGGAACCGAAGTCATCAGGAGAGCAGAAGCTGACATGGCGTTCTGACATTTTTAACATATGTTCTTCAATGGATAAATTTACATAATAATGGTCAATGTATGAGTTAACTTGCTTTACAGGTGTGGTCCAGGGGCGTGGGATGCACTGTCTGCAACAGTAGTAGATTTGCCAACTTTAAGGGCATTTAAATGGTCATTGGATAGGCATATGGGTGAGAAAGGAATAGTGTAGGTTAGATGGGCTTCAGAGATCGGCGCAACATTGAGGGCTGAAGGACCTGTACTGTGCTGTAATGTTCTATATTCTGTATTCTATGGTTCAGATGATGAATGAAAATTTAGTCTGATGAGTCCTGAGGACCAAGTGAGACTTGTCTGAGGATACCGAACAAAAGGAAGTTGAAGGTTCTGCAGGCACTGGCCATGATATTTCAATTCTCCTTTGATACATGAGAACTGGAGAATTGCAGACATTAATCCTTTGTTCAGAAAAAGGTGTAATAATAAATCCAACAGTGCACACAATCAGTTTAGTGTTGATGGTGAAAATACTCTGAGAAACAATAATCCTGGGCATGTGGAATAAAGGTGAATTAATCCGAGAAACCTAATATATATTTGCTCAGGGAAAATTGTCATTAATTAGTTGAACTTTTTGATGAGGGCATAGAGAATTGATGAGGGCAATGTGATTAATATGGTGTGCACATGGATTTCCAAAGGGGTTTGATAAAGTGTCACCTAACAGGCATGTCAGTAAAGTTAAAGGCTATTGAAAAAGGATAATGTCAGCATGGATATAATGTTGGCAGAGTGAAAGGAAACCATGGTAATGATCAGTTGTTTTTCGGACAAGGGAACACAATCTCAGGAAGAACGGTGATGGAATTATCACTGAACGAGTGATCCAGAGCCCCAGGCTAATGTTCTGGAGATATGAGTTTGAATCCCACCATGGCAAATGGTGAAATTTGTAGTGGTGAATTCTGGAACAGTTATGTTGATTGCCATAAAGACCCTTAACACCCTTTAGTGAAGGAAATCTTCCATCCTTACCTGGTCTGGACTTCATGTGACTCCAGAATGTGGTTGAGCCTTAACTGCCACGTAGATAATTAGGGACGGACAAGGAATGCTGACCTAGCCCACATCCCATGAATGAATAACAAAATAACAGGGGAAGGCTTGAGATGAGAAAGAACTCAAAAGCCAGTTCTTTGGAATTCTTCACACAGGCAGATTGTAGAAGCTCAGTCACTGAGTATAATCAAGACAGAGATCAATAGGTTTCTAGCTGCAAAATGATATTATGGGGATAGCGGTGGAGTAGAGTTATGAGTTCAGTGATCAGTCATCATCTAGAATGGCCGAACAGGCTAAATGACCTACACCTCCTATGACACTATAACAGTACTTAAAAATAAACAGGACCACATGTGTATCAAATACACTTTGGGAAATTAGAAGACAAATGGATCTACCAGCAAAAAGAAATGTATACAGAAAGTACTGGGAAGAAAACTCAGTGGGTCAGGCTGCAACTGTGCAGAGAGAGAAACAGTTAATATTTGTGTAACATTCCATCAGAACTGGGACAAATTAGAGATAGACAATAGCCAATTGGATCAGGAGTAGGTCATTCGGCCCTTCGAGCCAGCACCGCCATTCATTATGATCACGGCTGATCATCCACAGTCAGTATCCTGTTCCTGCCTTATCCCCATAACCCTTGATTCTACTGTCTTTAAGAGCTCTATCCATCTCTTTTTTGAAAGTATCCAGAGAATTGGCCTCCACTGCCTCTGGGACAGAGCATTCCATATATCCACCACTCTCTGGGTGAAGAAGGTGCAGTAAATTCAGCAAGATGTGGATGGAACAAGGACAAAAGAAAGATCTGCGATAGGGTGGAAGTCAGGAGAGATTAGATGACAAAAAGGTTAGTCATCTGGGATCAAAAGGAATGATGATGGCACAATAAGCGAGCAGGGCCTCAGCTTTCAATTCAGCAATTTGCAGCATCTGGACTCCACACTGTAGTCAGCAGTTACACACTGTTCCCTCTTTTGGTTTTCTCTTTTCATTTAATTTCTTTTTAATTCCTTCATGGAACGTGGGTGATGCTTGCTAGGTCAGCATTTCTTGCCTATCCCTAATTATCGAGAGGGCAGTTAAGAGTCAACCATATCGTGTGTGTTAATAGCACATCTGCTCCACATCCTTTGCTCATTACCATTTATCAGTTCTAGGAAGGATCACCAGACCTGAAACGTTAACTCTGCTTTCTCTTCACAGATGCCAACAGATCTGCTGAGCTTTTCCAGCAACTTCCATTTTTGTCGCCATTTACCAGTTCTGTTTTTAGTTCAGATTTCTGCAGTATTTCGCTGAAGGGAAGAGCTATCCTTATTCTTTAACCTCCCTGCCACTTTCCTCCCCCCCCACATGCACTTCATTGTCACCAGGACTGTTGATGAGTGTAATGCATTTGATGTGGTCTATATAGACTGTAGCAAGGTTTTTGATAAGGACCTGCATGGGTGAGTCGTCAAGTAAAAACCCATGAAATCCAAGGCAGTGGCACATTGGATCCAAAATAGGCTGAGAGGCAGGAAAGGAGAGGGCGATGGTAGAGTGATGTTTCTGTTACTGGAAGTCTGTTTCCAGTGAGGTTCCTCGGAGCTCAGTGCTGGGCTCCCTTGTTGTTTGTAGTATACATTAATGATTTTGACTTAAACATTGGGAGTATAATCAAGAACTTTGTGGATGACATGAAAATGGTGGGGTGATAAACAGGGAGGAAGATAGCTCTAAACCACGGGAAGATTCACAGGAACTAGTCAGTTGGGCAGAGCGGTGGAAAATTGAATTGAACCCAGAAAATTGTGAAGTAATGTATTTGGAGAAGACTAACACGGTGAGGAATTACATTATAAATGGTAGGACCCTAGAAAATACTGAAGACTAGAGAACTTGGTGTTCATATTGAGAGATCCCCAAAGTTAGCCCGGCAGGTAGATAATGTGGCTAAGAAAGCTGCAGAAAGATTAGGAGAGAGGGCAAAGAAGTAGCAGATGAAATACAATGTGGAAAAGTGTGAGGGCATGCACTTTGGTAGGAAGAATAAGATATGGACTATTTTCTAAATGGGGAGAAAATTCAGAAATCTGGAGTACAAAGAGATTTGGAAGTCCTAGTCCAGGATTCTCTTAAGGTAAACCTGCAGGTTGAGTCAGTAATTTAGGAAGGCAAATATAGTGTTGTCATTCATCACGACAGGACTAGAATATAAAAGCAGAGATGTACTTCTGAGGTTTTATAAGGCTCTGGTCAGACTATATTTAGAGTATTGTGAGCAATTTTGGACCTGATACCTCAGGAAGGATGTTTTGGCCCTGGAGCAAGTCCAGAGGAGGTTTGTAATCCCAGGAGTGAAACGCTTACCATATGAGGAACGTTTGAGGACTCTGGGACTATACTGAGTGGCGTTTACAAGGATGAGCGGACATCTGATTGAAACGTACAGAGTACTGAACGACCTGGACAAAGTGGATGTTGGGAAGGTGTTTTCATTGCAGGAGAGACAAGGACCGAGGGCACAGCCTTAGAATAAAGGGAAGACTGTTTAGAACAGAGATAAAGAAAAACTTCTTTAGCCATAGAGTTGTGAATCTGTGGAATTCATGTCACAGAAGGCTGTGGAAGCCAGGTCATTGAGTATACTTAAGACAGAGATAGATAAGTTCTTGATGACCAAGGGGATCAAAGGTTACAGGAAATTGGGGTTGATAAACCTATCAGTCAAATCAAATGGTGGAGCAGATTTGATGGGCTGAATGGCCTAATTTCTGCTCTTATGGTCTTATGGTATACATTACAGGAAGGATATATTACACGAGAAAAGGTGCAGAGGAGATTTACCAGGGTGTACCCTGGGCTAGAGATTATGAGATATGAAGAAAGATGGAATAGCCTTCCTTAGAACAGGGAAGTTGCAAGGGGATCTGGTAGAGGTGTATAAGATTATAGGGTGGATAGGAAGGCATCTGTTCTATGAGTATAGGAGCCAATAACCAGGGGACATAGACTTGAGGTGAAAGTAGAGCCTAAGGAGAGAGTCAAGGAGAAATATTTTCACTTGGAGACTGCAGGAACTCACTGTCTGAAAGGGTGTTTGAGTCAGAAACCCTTGTACATTTAAGCAGAATTTAGATATTCACTTGGGTTGCTGTAATGGGATTAGTGCAATAAGATCTTTGTAGATGCATGGAGTCAAATAGCCTCCTCTTAAAATCTCCTGACATTTAAACTCCTTCAAAATCTTTATTTTACTTATAATAAGGGTTTGTTAGGTTATTTGGCTGGTTTGTGATGCAGAGTGACCACTACAGTGTATGTTCAATTCCCACACAGGCTGAAGTTGCCATGAAGCTTTGCTGCTATCTTGAGGTATTGAGACCCTCAGGCAAAACTCACCACCAGCTGTCTTTCTCTCTAATGAGAGAATAGCCCGATAGCCCTCTGAAATGAAAGTGACCTTACTTTTAATTTTGCTTCTGCATCCTTCCAACGCCACTTTCTTGTGTATCCTCCTGTCAAATAAAAATTGCCTCCCCCACCTGCTGAGCCCGAGCCAACCAAGTCATTTGCAGCAGCACTTTCATTAATCAACATGGGCAAGTGATATCCTGTTCCATAATTATCACTGAGTGGTGTAAATGAGAACCGCACAGATATTCAGCCTTTCCTACTGTCTAAATTGTGTTCAAATTTGCTGGGAGATACTGATAGAAGCTGCAATTGTTTTTCTGGTCCACTGCAGTATATTGTGTATGGCATCCAACTGTTAATCATTTCTGGCCCTTTTACAGTGATCTCAGACACCAAGTGATTGAAAGGTAATTTTTAATTTAAAAGATGCGAATGCAAAAATGGAATGTGAAAAATAGTGTTTTTATGTAGTTGTATCTCCATCACCTGAGCTGTGTAAATTGTTTTGAACGCTGATTAATGATCATCATTGTGAAACACTTTTTTCATTCTCTATCCACCTGTAAACTTTGTTATTCAGCCGCACCCAGTTCTTTAAGGATCCTTGCTCCCAAATACCAGACATCTGCTTCAGACTGAAAAATATAATTCAGCTGCTCAATGCATGCATTCTTATGTCCATATCATCTTGCTTTACTTTTAAAAGCATTTTCTTATAACATGGGACAAGCTGGCAGGAAGCATCTTTTATTCTAGTATCATACACTGCAGATTAAGTTGCTGCAGGCAGTTGTGTGGAATCTTGATTTAAAAGGGCATTGGCATTTGCTATCTTGGCAAGTAAACAGCAGAAAGCAGGGTCATTAGACAAGATAGAGGAAGGAAAGAATTAAATTACTATCTGAAAATGGCAGAGCTCACACAGGAGAACAAAAATGGATTATGGATTGAAAAAATAAAGCAGTTTAGTCCTGAATCCTGAGATTTTCTTTATGCCTGCTGAATGCTGCAATGTATTTAAACAATAATTGTAATTGGTGTGACAAAATAAAAACAGAAACATATTCTGAAATGTTATTGTTGTTCTAACAATTGGAAATTCATTTATCAAGCTTTTGGCCCCCTGACTGTAGGCTATGGCTCAGTTGGAAGCAGTCTTATCTCACAAGGTTTCGAGTTCATGTCCCACTGCTGCATTTGAGCTCAAACGTCTCAGCTGATGTTCCAGAGCTTTACTGATGGATTGCTGCAATGTTGGTAGTGCTGCCTTTTTGATTTAGTGTTAAACTGAGGTTCCATCTTCCTGCTTGGGTAGATGTGGAAGATCCATGATGGTAACAAGGTCAGCCAGGTGGACCACATAGAATATGAGTTTTGTGGTTGGGGCTGTTAATCTGGTCAAATCAGGGACCCCTGACTGACAGATATAAACAGGAGTGTACCCTCCCCTTCACTGTTTGATCATGCAGCATTGCCTTTTGATGTGAAGGGCACTGCTTGTCACTGGCCACTCGGGTGTTTCCTTTTTTCCTGGTGGTGGAAACTGAATAAAGATTTGTGCTCCTTGTGTCTTTCACTGTGTCTCATACCTGCACACACACAACATGGGTGCTGGGGAAAAAAAAGCACTAAAAAAAAACAAAAGAAAATAAACAGGAGTGTCAGAGGGTTCTGTTCAATCTGAGAGCTGGCTCTGAGGGAGCTGGGTCGGTGTCAAGGACTGTCCACATGTAAATAAAGGGTGACTTTGTTGAGTTATTTCAGGTTCCATGTATTACAATAGGAACACAGGAACAAGAGTAGGCTGTTCAGCCCCTCGAACCTGTTCCACCAATCAGTGAGTTCATAGCTGATCTGAAGCCTGCTTCCATATATCTGCATTTGGCCCATACTGATCTATACCTTTACCTAACAAATATTTATCTATCCCAGATATAAAATTAACGTGTATTCCAGCATCCACAAAAAAAAAGATAAACAGGAGTGTGGTGGGCAGGACGGTGGCTCAGTGGTTAGCACTGCTGCCTCACAGCACCAGGGTTCCAGGTTCGATTCCAACCTCGGATGACTGTCTGTGTGGAGTTTCCTCCTGGTGCTCTGGTTTCTTCCCACAGTCCAAAGATGTGCAGGTTAGGTGAATTGGCCATGCTAAATTGCCCAAAGTGTTAGGTGCGTTAGTTAGAGGGGAAATGCGTCTGGGTGGGTTACTTTTCGGAGGGTCACTGTGCACTGGTTGGGCCGAAGGGTCTGTTTCCGCAGGAGTGTAGCCGGTGACTGACGTCAGTCTCGGAGGAAAGTGGGCTGGGGAGGGTCAGTCACTACGCAGGGTGTCCAGAGACCGGAAGGCCACCATCCATCTCGTAGGAAAGCTGCCCAGGATAATCCGGTCAGTACGTGGGCGACTGGAAGCTGGGTGGTCGATAACCAGCCTGGAGGAAAGCAGGGGAGGGTTGGTCAGCAGGCAGGGCAGCCAGACACCGGAAGGCCGATGACTGTCCTGCAAGAAGGCTAGCCAAAGACAGTCTGATCAGAATGTGGTGTGGGCAGGTGTCAGGTGTCTTTTTTTATAGCTATATTGGGCCTGTGTTCTATCCACTGTTTCTGATTTGATTGTATTGTCTGTGTTTGTTACTGTTATCTATGTGATGAATGGAAGTGGGATTTGAGGTTTGCCCTCATCTCCCTGAAAACTGGTTGGACAGTGGGGTTTGGGGTTTGGCTTTGCTGCCCTTTCCCCTGTATATAGTGTTTTCTTTGTGGGAAAAAAAACAAGATTGTCAGAGGTTCTGTTCACTTCGAGAGCTGGCTCTGAGAGAACTGATCAGTGTCATGGACTCTCCAAATGTAAATAAAGGGTGACTTGGTGACAGGATACTGGCCTCTGTGGAGTTATTTCTGATCCCATGTCAGTATTTGAACAAGAGCTTTCCCCAGTGTTCTGACATCAGCCCACGGCATTGTTCCAGCGAAGCTTATGCACAAACTGGAGAAATGGCACCTCATCTTCTGATTAGAGACTTTACAACCTTCTGGATTTAACATTAAATTGAACAACTTCAGACTGTGAACTCTGTTCTGCAGTTTGATGGTCTTTTCTTTTGCCAAGTGCAGATTTTAACCTTGTTTCTCATGCTTTTATTGTCAGATGCAGCTTTTCATTAGGCTGCCATTGACACTCACTCTGGACCAATGCCTTGTTTTTGAAACTATGCTTCCTTTGCTTTTGTTCCATTACATCATTGCCTTTTAATCTGTCCCACCCTTGACCCTCTCTCAGAGCTTCTCTTTGTCCTTCCCCATTCCTGTTTTTACAAGTATAAAATCCGTAGCATTTCTGCCTTCTTTCAGTTCTGAGGAAGTTGTTTTCAAGATGGAATATTAACCCCAGAGATGCTGCCAGACGTGTTGACCATTTTACACATTTTCTGTTTTTGTTCCAAATTTTATGCTGTAGATGATGAAAGATAAATTTTAAAGTTCACTATCCATGTATTGTCCGCAATTGTCCTGCAAATTAATGCACCACCATCTGTACGGCACAAGTCATGAGTGTGATGGAATACTCCCCATTTGCCTGAATGGGTCCAGCTCCAACAACACTCAAGAAGCTTGACACCATCCAAGACAAAGCAGCTTGCTCAAATGGCATCACAAACATCCACTTCTTCCACTATCAATGCACAGGTAGCAATGGATATTGTTTTATTCACTGATATTTTTGTGACAAATTAGGCAGGTGTTTACAAAGGTTTTATTGCAAAATTTATGGTATAGTACAAACATAGGTTTTCACCTTTCTCTTCTGGACCCTTTCCCTTTGCAGAAACCAACTACCCACTGGAGAAGAATTCAACTCTTTATTTTATAAAGGAATCCACCAGCAAATTTACAAATCACTAGAATTCAGCTCTTTTGGAAAATCGACCCATCAGCACTTAAACACCTCAATTAACAAAGTACAATCACTGTAGCTATAACAAAAAAATCTCAGGAAAGAGGGAAAGAATGGGAGGGAATTTAATCAAAACAGTGTTTGAGGGGGAGGTATGAATTCCAGTCTCTCTGGTGCAGGAACTCCTTTTAAAATAAGAAGTCTAAATGGGACTGACCCAGAGGTTGGGATATAATCATTGTTCTATAAAAGTCTTCAAGAACTCAGCACTCAATATTTTTAAACAACCTGTTCAGATGTGCCTGGAGCAGTTGAAACTTGAACCTGGGTGATCTGGCTGAAAGGTAAGGACAGAACACAGTTCTTGGATATTTTTCATTAAAATCTTCAGACATAGAGTCAATATTATGACCTCTGTGTGGGACCTGAACCTGGACCTTCCAGCAGGACTCAACTTGTTTTTATAAAAGACCCACCACCAAATTCGTCTGGTTGACGAATTTTGAAAAAAATTATAAGCAAAAACAGAAGTTGCTGGAAAAGCTCTGGCAGCATTTGTGAAGTTTGGAGGAAGGGTTAGTGGACCCAAAACGTTAGCTCTGATTTCTGTCCACAGATCCTGCCAGACTTGCTCAGCTCTTCCAGCACTATTTTTTTGTTTTCTAGCATCAGCAGTTCTTTTGGCGTAACAAATTGCAAGCATCAGGAAGGGTAAAGGAAAAGAGGGAGTGGTTTAAATCAAAATGGAGTTGGTGGAGGAGATAATGCACCTCAGCCCCCATGTGGCCTGCTTCTGTCTGTTTGAGGGCACTGGTAGATTCGGTGTGCTCCCTGTCTAAGGCCTCCCAGGTATGAGCATAGCCGTGCAAGAGGCAGGCAGTAAGAACTCAGATCTTTTTTTAATCAACCTATTCAGATGTATTATGGCACACACCTGGAGCAGGTGGGACATGTTTGCTGGCTCAGAGATAAGGACGCTACCACTGTGGCACAGTTCTTGAGAAACTCCAAATTAATCAATTAAGTAATGAAACAAAAGAAAGTTAGCAAGTATTGCTGGCCAGGGCAATGCATCAAAAACGAAACAAAAGAAAAGTAAGGGTTAAATCAAACAATGTTAGGGGGGGGGAATGTACTTCAGCCCGCATTCTGCCTGCTTGTCTCTAGTATGTTTAAATTAGATTCCCTACAGTGTGGAAACAGGCCCTTTAGCCCAACAAGTCCACACTGATCCTCTGAAGAGTAACCCACCCAGACCCATTCCCCTATCCATAAAAGACCTATGGATAAGTGCATGAATAGGAACAGTTTGGAGGGATATAGGCTAAACGCAGGCAGGTGGGACTGGTTTAATTTGGGGACAGGTTGGCGTGGATTAGTTGGACTGAAAGGTCTGTTTCCATGCTGTATGACTCCAAAACTCAGGGTTTTTTTGTTTTAAATAGAACAATGACTTCAGAGAGTAGACAGAAAACAGCATCTTAGAGTGTGGAAACAGGCCCTTCGACCCAACAAGTTCACACTGACCCTCCGAAGAGTAACCCAACCAGACCCATTCCCCTACCCTATATTTACCCCTGACTAATGCAGCCAACTTACACATCCCTGAACACTATAGGCAATTTAGCATGGCCAATTCACCTAACCTGCACATCTTTGGACTGTGGGAGGAAACCAGAGCACCCAGTGGAAACCAATTGAGACACAGGGAGAACGTGCAAACTACACGCAGACAATCACCTGAGGCTGGAATTGAACCCAGGTCCCTGGCGCTGTGAGGCTGCAGTGCTAACCACTGAGCCACCATAATCACCCATTTGCCAAATTGCACATTTTATGTGATGCAGAACTCAGCTATTGCAGATATATTTAAGCAACCTATTCAGATGTTATATCGCACCTCTGAAGGACTTGAACCCGGACCTACTGACCTGTAGCACAACCACTGTGCCACAAGAGCCCTCCAAGGCTCTTGTTTGCTTTTGAAAAATAATCCACCACCAAATCATTTAAATAATCAACTAAACAAACAATTAACAAGCAGTAATATAATAGAAACAAAATAGGGCAGAAATCTGAAACAAACACAAAAAGAATGCTGGAGAAACCTTTGCTGTAGAGAGAAACAGAGTTAATGGTTTGAGTCCAGTATGACTCTTCTGCAGAACTGAAGTTGCTGTACAGTTGACTGTGCTTCTCTCTCCACAGATGCTGCCATCTTTCTTCAATGTTTTTTCTGTTTCTCCTTTAGGGTCATTAACATGCTTGATTTGTTTTTGTAATGGTTGCATTCTTATAAGGGACACATTTGCATTAAAGTGTATGTGTTTATTCTATCAAAATATTGTAATCATCAATCTTAAATAAATAAATATAGAGGAATGGAAAATGTTGCTGCATTTAGCAACATCCAATTAATGTGGAAGAAATGAGTCAGGCAAGGGACATGATTCATTGTCAAAGGAACTAACAAAACAAAGGTAAGCTGTCTTCCGTTACAGTGAAAGGTTGTGATTATCTGCAGAGCAAATTCTAGGCTCTTACACCTTTCCAGTGAATCCTGGTGTACATACAGGATTACAAATCTGGTACTTGTGCATCAGCAAGCTTTGCGCTACCTGCTTGTTTACATGATTCCATGATGCAGCCAGCTGTAGACTTCTGTTGAGTGCTTCCCGTTACTGACGAGGAAGTGCAAAATCATGAGGAGGTAGCATAAAGTCAAGCTAGCCTGCACTACTGCAAAACTCTCCGAACGTGGGGGTGCTGTTTGACTGCTGCAGAAGTTGTAAGTCAGTCTAAAAATAGCTTAGTGCTGGGAAGGACCCCTCAGATGGTGCTGGGAGGTTCTCTCAAACAGTGCGAGAAGTCTTGGTGTAGTGCTTGGACAAGAGGAAGGAGGTCCTCTATCCACAAGCGAGCCAGGAGCTTGCTTGATTCATGTTTCAAAGGCCGTGGAAGTGAAAGAGGCTGATGTTGAAGCAGCACGACTCAATTTCTCAGTTTCGATGAGAGATGTAAGCACAGGAATAGGCTTTTACCGGGGGCACATCCAGTCCTGTCTCTTCCCTTCTTTGTTTTACTTTTGCTTCTGCTCTTTACTTTCGCTTTAGTTTCCTTTTCATTTGGTCTTTATTCTCCTCTTTTCTGAGACGGGTTGGTTGGCAGCACCTGCGTGGCAGTGAGAGCGGGCCACATACAGAGTGTCGGATGTACCTTCACCCGGTGATAGGAAGCATAGCCAGGACATTCTCCTGGTAATAGGAAGCACAGCCAGGACATTCTCCCGGTGATAGGAAGCACTGCCAGGACTTTCTCTCGGTGATAGGAGGCAGCGGCCAGGACATTCTTCTGGTGATAGGAGGCAGCAGCTAGGACAATGTCCTGGTGATAGGAAGCACAGCCAGGACATTCTTCTTGTGAGAGGCAGCACAGCAAGAACATTCTCAGAGTGAGAGGAGGCAGCGGCCAGGACATTCTCCTGGTGATAGGAAGCACAGCCAGGACATTGTTCCAGTGATAGGAAGCACAGCCATGATATTCTCCTGGTGTTGGAAAGCACAGCTAGGACATTTTCCTGGTGATAGGAAGTACAGCCAGGACATTGTCCTGGTGATAGGAAGCACAGCCAGGACATTCTCCTGGTGATAGGAGGCAGCGGCCAGGACATTCTCCCGGAGATAGGAAGCACAGCCAGGACATTCTCCCGGTGGTAGGAAGCACAGCCAGGACATTCTCCCGGTGATAGGAAGCACAGCCAGGACTTTATCCCGGTGATAGGAAGCACAGCCAGGATATTCTCCTGATGATAGGAAGCACAGCCAGGACATTCTCCCAGTGATAGGAAGCACAGCCAGGACTTTATCCCGGTGATAGGAAGCACAGCCAGGATATTCTCCCGATGATAGGAAGCACAGCCAGGACATTCTCCCGGTGATGGGAGACAGCGGCCAGGACATTCTCCTGGCGTTGGGACGCACAGCCAGGACATTCTCCCAGTGTTAGGAAGCAGAGCCAGGGCATTCTCCTGGTGATAAGAGGCTCTGCCAGGGTTTTATCCAGTGATAGGAGGCAGCGGCCAGGACAATGTCCTTGTGATAGGAAGCAGAGCCAGGGCATTCTCCCCGTGAATTGAGGCAGCGGCAAGGACATTCTCCCGGTGACAGGAGGCAGCGGCCAGGACATTCTCCTGGTGATAGGAAGCAGAGCCAGGACATTCTCCTGGTGATAGGAGGCAGCAGCCAGGACATTCTCCTGGTGATAGAAAGCCCAGCCAGGGCATTCTCCTGGTGATAGGAAGCACAGCCAGGAAATTCTCCTGGTGATAGAAAGCACAGGCAGGGCATTCTTCCGGTGACAGGAGTCAGCAGCCAGGACATTCGCCTGGTGATAGGAAGCAGAGCCAGGACATTCTCCCGGTGATAGGAAGCAGAGCCAGGACATTCTCCCGGTGATAGGAAGCAGAACCAGGACATTCTCCCGGTGATAGGAGGCAGCAGCCAGGACATTTTCCAGGTGATAGGAAGCACAGCCAGGACATTCTCCTGGTGATAGGAAGCACAGCCAGGACATTCTCCCGGTGATTGGAAGCAGAGCCAGGACATACTCCCAGTGATAGAAGGCAGCAGCCAGGACATTCCCCCGATGATAGGCAGCAAAGCCAGGGCATTCTTCCGGTGATAGGAAGTACAGCCAGGACATTCTCCCATGATAGGAAGCACTGCCAGGACATTCTCCTGGTGATAGGAGGCAGCAGCCAGGACATTCTCCCGGTTATAGGAAGCCCTGCCAGGACATTCTCCCGGTGATAGGAGGCCGCAGCCAGGACATTCTCCCGGTGATAGGAGGCAGAAGCCAGGACATTCTCCTGGTGATAGGAAGCACAGTCAGGATATTCTCCTGGTGATAGGAAGCAGAGCCAGGACATTTTCATGTTAACAGGATGCACAGCCAGGGCATTCTCCCGGTGTTAGGAAGCACAGCCAGAACATTCTCCCAGTGATAGGAAGCACTGCCAATACATTCTCCCGGTTATAGGAAGCACCGCCAGGACATTCTCCCGGTGATAGGCTGCAGCGGCCAGTAGATTCTACCAGTGATAGGAAGCACAGCCAGAACATTCTCCCGGTGATAGGAAGCACTGCCAGGACATTCTCCTGGTAAAAGGAGGCAGCAGCCAGGTCATTCTCCCGGTGATAAGAAGCCCTGCCAGGACATTCTCCCGGTGATAGGCTGCAGCGGCTAGTAGATTCTACCAGTGATAGGAAGCACAGCCAGAACATTCTCCCGGTGATAGGAAGCACTGCCAGGACATTCTCCTGGTAAAAGGAGGCAGCAGCCAGGTCATTCTCCCGGTGATAAGAAGCCCTGCCAGGACATTCTCCCGGTGTGATAGGAAGCAGAGCCAGGACATTTTCATGTTGACAGGAAGCACAGCCAGGACATTCTCCCGGTGACAGGAAGCACCGCCAGGACATTCTCCTGCTGATAGGCTGCAGCGGCCAGTGCGTTCTACCAGTGATAGGAAGCACAGCGAGGACATTCTCCCGGTGATAGGAAGCAGAACCACAACATTCTCCCGGTGATAGAAAGCACTGCCAGGACATTCTCCCGGTGATAGGAAGCACTGCCAGGCCATTCTCCCGATGATAGGAAGCACAGCGAGGACATTCTCCCGGTGATAGAAGGCAGCAGCCAGGACATTCTTCCGGTGATAGTAAGCTCTGCCAGGACATTCTCCTGGTAATAGGAGGCACAGTCAGGATATTCTTCTGGTGATAGGAAGCCGAGCCAGGACATTTTCATGTTGACAGGAAGCACAGCGAGGACATTCTCCCGGTGATAGGAAGCAGAGCCAGAACATTCTCCCGGTGATAGGAAGCACAGCGAGGACATTCTCCCGGTGATAGAAGGCAGCGGCTAGGACATTCTACTAGTGATAGGAGGCAGCAGCCAGGACATTCACCCGGTGTTAGGAAGCACAGCCAGAACATTCTCCCGGTGATTGGAAGCACTGCCAATACATTTTCCCGGTGATAGGAAGCACTGCCAATACATTCTACCGGTTATAGGAAGCACTGCCTGGACTTTCTCCCGGTGATTGGAAGCACAGCCAGGACATTCTCCTGGTAATAGGAAGCACTGCCAGGACGTTCTCCCGGTAATAGGAAGCTCAGCCAGGACATTCTTCCGGTGATAGGAAACAGCGGCCAGGCCATTCTCCTCGTGATAGGAAGCAGAGCCAGGACATTCTCCTGGTGATAGGAAGCAGAGCCAGGACATTCTCCTGGTGATAGGAAGCAGAGCCAGGACATTCTCCCGGTGATAGGAAGCACAGCGAGGACATTCTCCCGGTGATAGAAGGCAGCGGCCAGGACATTCTCCCAATGATAGGAAGCACTGCCAGGACATTCTCCTGGTGATAGGAGGCAGCAGCCAGGGCATTCTCCCGGTGATAGGAAGCTGCAGCCAGGGCATTCTCCCATGATAGGAAGCTCTGCCAGGACATTCTCCTGGTGATAGGAGGCAGCAGCCAGGGCATTCTCCCGGTGATAGGAAGCAGCAGTCAGGACATTCTCCCGGTGATAGGAGGCAGCAGCCAGTACATTCTCCCGGTGATAGGAGGCAGCAGCCAGGACATTCTCCCGGTGATAGGAGGCAGCAGCCAGGACATTCTCCTGGTGATAGGAAGCACAGTCAGGATATTCTCGCGGTGATAGGAAGCAGAGCCAGGACATTTTCATATTGACAGGAAGCACAGCCAGGACAATCTCCCGGTGATAGGAAGCACCACCAGGACATTCTCCCGGTGATAGGAAGCACTGCCAATACATTCTTCCGGTGATCGGAAGTACTGCCAGGACATTCTCCTGGTGATAGGAAGCCCAGCGAGGACATTCTCCCGGTGATAGAAGGCAGCGGCCAGGACATTCTACTAGTGATAGGAGGCAGCAGCCAGGACATTCACCCGGTGTTAGGAAGCACAGCCAGAACATTCTCCCGGTGATAGGAAGCACTGTCAATACATTCTCCCGGTTATTGGAAGCACCGCCAGGACATTCTCCCGGTGATAGGCTGCAGCGGCCAGTGCGTTCTACTAGTGATAGGAAGCAGAGCCAGAACATTCTCCCGGTGATAGGAAGCACTGCCAGGACATTCTCCCGGTGATAGGAAGCACTGCCAATACATTCTACCGGTTATAGGAAGCACTGCCTGGACTATCCCCCGGTGATTGGAAGCACAGCCAGGACATTCTCCTGGTAATAGGAAGCACTGACAGGACTTTCTCCCGGTAATAGGAAGCTCAGCCAGGACATTCTTCCGGTGATAGGAAACAGCGGCCAGGACATTCTCCTGGTGATAGGAAGCAGAGCCAGGGCATTCTCCCCGTGATTTGAGGCCGCGGCAAGGACATTCTCCCGGTGATAGGAAACAGAGCCAGGACATTCTCCCCGTGATGGGAAGCACTGCCAGGACATTCTTCCGGTGATAGGAAGCACTGCCAGGACATTCTCCTGGTGATAGGAAGCACAGCGAGGACATTCTCCCGGTGATAAGAAGGCAGCGGCCAGGACATTCTACTAGTGATAGGAGGCAGCAGCCAGGACACTCTCCCGGTGATAGGAGGCAGCAGCCAGGACATTCTCCTGGTGATAGGAAGCACAGTTAGGATATTCTCCTGGTGATAGGAAGCAGAGCCAGGACATTTTCATGTTGACAGGAAGCACAGCTAGGACAATCTCCCGGTGTTAGGAAGCACAGCCAGAACATTCTCCCGGTGATAGGAAGCACTGCCAATACATTCTCCCGGTTATAGGAAGCACCGCCAGGACATTCTCCCGGTGATAGGCTGCAGCGGACAATATGTTCTACCAGTGATAGGAAGCACAGCCAGAACATTCTCCCGGTGATAGGAAGCACTGCCAGGACATTCTCCTGGTGATAGGAAGCACTGCCAGGACATTCTCCCGATGATAGGAAGTGCAGCCAGGACATTCTCCCGGTGATAGGAGGCAGCAGCCAGGACATTCTCCCAATGATAGGCAGCAAAGCCAGGACATTCTTCCGGTGATAGGAAGCACAGCCAGGACATTCTCCCATGATAGGAAGCTCTGCAAGGACATTCTCCTGGTGATAGGAGGCAGCAGCCAGGGCATTCTCCCGGTGATAGGAAGCACAGCCAGGACATTCTCCCGGTGATAGGCTGCAGCGGCCAGTACATTCTACCAGTGATAGGAAGCACAGCCAGGACATTCTCCCGATGATAGGAAGCAGAGCCAGAACATTCTCCCGGTGATAGGAAGCACTGCCAGGACATTTTCCCGGTGATAGGAAGCACTGTCAGGACATTCTCCCGGTGATAGGAAGAACAGCGAGGACATTCTCCCAGTGATTGGAGGCAGCAGTCAGGACATTCTCCTGGTGACAGGAAGCACAGCCAGGACATTCTCCCGGTGACAGGAAGCACAGACAGGACATTCTCCTGGTGATAGAAAGCAGAGCCAGGACATTCTCCCATGATAGAAAGCTCTGCCAGGACATTCTCCTGGTGGTAGGAGGCAGCAGCCAGGGCATTCTCCGGGTGATAGGAAGCAGCAGCCAGGGCATTCTCCCGGTGATAGGAGGCAGCAGCCAGGACATTCTCCCGGTGATAGGAGGCAGAAGCCAGGACATTCTCCTAGTGATAGGAAGCACAGTCAGGATATTCTCCTGGTGATAGGAAGCAGAGCCAGGACATTTTCATGTTGACAGGAAGCACAGCGAGGACATTCTCCCGGTGATAGGAAGTTGAGCCAGGACATTCTCCCGGTGATAAGAAGCACTGCCAGGACATTCTCCCGGTGATAGGAAGCACAGCGAGGACATTCTCCCGGTGATAGAAGGCAGCGGCCAGGACATTCTACTAGTGATAGGAGGCAGCAGCCAGGACATTCACCCGGTGTTAGGAAGCACAGTCAGGACATTCACCCGGTGTTAGGAAGCACAGCCAGAACATTCTCCCGGTGATAGGAAGCACTGCCAATACATTCTACCGGTTATAGGAAGCACTGTCTGGACTTTCTCCCGGTGATTGGAAGCACAGCCAGGACATTCTCCTGGTAATAGGAAGCACTGCCAGGACTTTCTCCCGGTAATAGGAAGCTCAGCCAGGACATTCTTCCGGTGATAGGAAACAGCGGCCAGGACATTCTCCTCGTGATAGGAAGCAGAGCCAGGGCATTCTCCCCGTGATTTGAGGCCGCGGCATGGACATTCTCCCGGTGACAGGAGGCAGCGGCCAGGACATTCTCCTGGTGATAGGAAGCAGAGCCAGGACATTCTCCTGGTGATAGGAAGCACAGACAGGACATTCTCTCTGTGATAGGAAGCAGAGCCAGGACATTCTCCCGGTGATAGGAAGCAGGGCCAGGACATTCTCCTGGTGATAGGAAGCAGGGCCAGGACATTCTCCTGGTGATAGAAAGCACTGCCAGGACATTCTCCCGGTGATAGGAAGCAGCAGCCAGGGCATTCTCCTGGTGATAGGAAGCACAGCCAGGGCATTCTTCCGGTGATAGGAGGCAGCAGCCAGGACATTCTCCCGGTGATAGGAAGCGCATCTTGGACATTTCCCGGTGATGGGAGGCAGCATCCAGAACATTCTCCCGGTGATGGGAGGCATCAGCCAGGACATTCTCCTGGTGATACGAAGTAGTGCCAGGACATTCAACTGGCGATAGGCAGCACAGCCAGGACTTTTTCCCGGTGATTGGAAGCACCGCCAGGACATTCTCCTGGTGATAGGATTCAGCAACCAGGACATTTTTCTGGTGACAGGAGGCACAGCCAGGACATTCTCCCACTGATAGGACTCAGCAGCCAGGACATTCTCCCGGTGATAGGAGGCAGCAGCCAGGACATTCTCCTGGTGATACGAAGTAGTGCCAGGACATTCTCTTGGCGATAGGCAGCACAGCCAGGATATTTTCCCGGTGATAGGAAGCACAGCCAGGACATTCTCCCGGTGTTAGTAGGCTGCTGCCGGGACATTTTCCTGGTGATAGGAGACAGCAGCCAGGACATTCTCCTGGTGATAGGAAGGACAGCCAGGACATTCCTCCGGCGATAGGAAGCACAACCAGGACATTCTCCTGATGATGGGAAGCACAGCCAGGAGGATCTCCTGGTGATACGATGCAGCAGCCAGGAAATTCTCCCGTTGACAGGAAGCACAGCCAGGACATTCTCCCGTTGACAGGAAGCACAGCCAGGACATTCTCCCGATGATAGGCAGCAAAGCCAGGACATTCTTCCGGTGATAGGAAGCACTGCCAGGACATTCACCTACTGATAGGAAGCATTGCCAGGACTTTTTCCCGATGATTGGAATCACCACCAGGACATTCTCCTGGTAATAGGAAGCACTGATAGGACTTTCTACCGGTGATAGGAAGCAGCGGCCAGGACATTCTCCCGGTGATAGGAAGCACAGCCAGGACATTTTCCTAGTGATAGGAAGCACAGCCAGGACATTCTCCCAATGATAGGAAGCTCAGCCAGGACATTCCCCCGGTGATGGGAGGCAGCGGCCAGGACATTCTCCTGGTGATACGAAGCAGAGCCAGGACATTCTCCTGGTGATAGTAGGCAGCAGTGAGGACATTCTCCTGGCGATAGGCAGCACAGCCAGGACATTTTCCCGGTGATAGGAAGCACAGCCAGGACATTCTCCCGGTGATAGTAAGCTGCAGCGGGGACATGTTCCTGGTGATAGGAGGCAGCAGCCAGGACATTCTCCTGGTGATAGAAGGCAGCGGCCAGGACATTCTCCCGGTGTTAGGAAGCACAGCCAGGACATTCTCCCGGTGATAGAAGGCAGCGAGGACATTTTTCTGGTGATAGGAAGCACAACCCGGACATTCTCCCGGTGATAGGAGGCAGCGGCCAGGGCATTCTACTGGTGATAGAAAGCACAACCAGGACATTCTTCTGATGATAGGAAGCACAGCCAGGACATTTTCCCAGTGATAGAAGGCAGCAGCGAGGACATTCTCCCGATGATAGGCAGCAAAGCCAGGACATTCTCCCGGTGACAGGAAGTACTGCCAGGACATTCTTCTGGTGATAGGAAGCATTGCCAGGACTTTGTTCCGGTGATTGGAATCACCGCCGGGACATTCTCCTGGTAATAGGAAGCACTGATAGGACTTTCTACCGGTGATAGGAAGCAGCGGCCAGGACATTCTCCCGGTGATAGGAAGCACAGCCAGGACATTCTCCCGGTGATGGGAGGCAGCAGCCAGGACCCATTCTCCTGGTGATACGAAGCAGAGCCAGGACATTCTCCTGGTGATAGTAGGCAGCAGTGAGGACATTCTCCTAGCGATAGGCAGCACAGCCAGGACATTTTCCCGGTGATAGTAGGCTGCAGTGGGGACATGTTCCTGGTGATAGGAGGCAGCAGCCTGGACATTATTCTGGTGATACGAAGCAGAGCCAGGACATTCTCCTGGTGATAGTAGGCAGCAGTCAGGACATTCTCCTGCCGATAGGCAGCACAGCCAGGACATTTTCCGGCGTTAGGAAGCACAGCCAGGACATTCTCCCGGTGATAGTAAGCTGCAGCGGGGACATGTTCCTGGTGATAGGAGGCAGCAGCCAGGACATTCTCCTGGTGATACGAAGCAGAGCCAGGACATTCTCCTGGTGATAGAAGGCAGCAGCCAGGACATTCTACCAGTGATAGAAGGCAGCGGCCAGGGCATTCTCCCGGTGTTAGGAAGCACAGCCAGGACATTCTCCCGGTGATAGAAGGCAGCGGCCAGGACATTCTACCAGTGATAGGAGGCAGCAGCCAGGACATTCTCCCGGTGATTGGAAGCACAGCCAGGACATTCTCCTGGTAATAGGAAGCACAGCCAGGACTTTCTCCTGGTGATTGGAAGCACAGCCAGGACATTCTCCTGATGATAGGAAGCACAGCCAGGACATTCTCCCAGTCTTAGGAAGCACTGCCTGGACTTTCTCCCGGTGATTGGAAGCACAGCTAGGACATTCTTCCGGCGATAGGAAGCACAGCCAGGACATTCTCCCAGTGATAGGAAGCACAGCCAGGACATTCTCCCGGTGATAGGAAGCTTAGCCAGGGCATTCTCCCGTTGCCAGGAAGCACAGCCAGGACATTCTCCCAGTGATAGGAGGCAGCGGCCAGGACATTCTCCCAATGATAGGAGGCAGCAGCCAGGACATTCTCCTGGTTATAGGAAGCACAGCCAGGACATTCTTCCGGTGATAGGCAGCAAAGCCAGGACATTCTTCCGGTGATAGAAGGCAGCATCCGGGACATTCTCCGGATGATAGGCAGCAAAGCCAGGACATTCTTCCGGTGATAGGAAGCACTGCCAGGACATTCACCTGCTGATAGGAAGCATTGCCAGGACTTTTTCCCGGTGATTGGAAGCACCACCAGGACATTCTCCTGGTAATAGGAAGCACTGATAGGACTTTCTACCGGTGATAGGAAGCAGCGGCCAGGACATTCTCCCGGTGATAGGAAGCACAGCCAGGACATTTTCCTAGTGATAGGAGGCAGCGGCCAGGGCATTCTCCCGGTGATGGGAGGCAGCAGCCAGGACCCATTCTCCTGGTGATACGAAGCAGAGCCAGGACATTCTCCTGGTGATAGTAGGCAGCAGTGAGGACATTCTCCTCGCGATAGGCAGCACAGCCAGGACATTTTCCCGGTGATAGTAAGCACAGCCAGGATATTCTCCCGGTGATAGTAGGCTGCAGCGGGGACATGTTCCTGGTGATAGGAGGCAGCAGCCAGGACATTCTCCTGCCGATAGGCAGCACAGCCAGGACATTTCCCGGTGATAGGGAAGCACAGCCAGGACATTCTCCCGGTGATAGTAGGCTGCAGCTGGGACATTTTCCTGGTGATAGGAGGCAGCAGCCAGGGCATTCTACTGGTGATAGAAAGCACAACCAGGACATTCTTCTGATGATAGGAAGCACAGCCAGGACATTCTCCCAGTGATAGAAGGCAGCAAAGCCAGGACATTCTCCCGGTGATAGGATGTACTGCCAGCACATTCTTCTGGTAATAGGAAGCATTGCCAGGACTTTGTTCCGGTGATTGGAATCACCGCCGGGACATTCTCCTGGTAATAGGAAGCACTGATAGGACTTTCTACCGCTGATAGCATGCACAGCCAAGACATTCTTCTGTTGATAGGAAGCGCAGCCAGGATATTCTCCCGGTGATATGAGGTAGCAGCCAGGGCATTCTCCCGGTGATAGGAAGCACAACCAGGACATTCTCCCAATGATAGGAAGCAGTAGCCAGGACATTCTCCTGGTGATAGAAAGCACAGTCAAGATATTCTCCCGGTAATAGGAAGCAGAGCTAGGACATACTCCCGGTGATAGGAAGCACAGCCAGGACATTCTCCCGGAGATAGGCTGCAGCGGCCAGGACATTCTACCAGTGATAGGAAGCACAGCCAGGACATTCTCCCGGTGATAGGAAGCACTACCAGGACATTCTCCCAGTGATCGGAAGCACAGCCAGGACATTCTCCCGGTGACAGGAAGCACAGCGAGGACATTCTCCCAGTGAAAGGAAGCACAGCCAGGACATTCTCCCGGTGATAGGAAGCACTGCCAGGACATTCTCCTGGTGATAGGAAGCACTGCCAGGACATTCTCCCGGTTATAGGAAGCACTGCCAAGACTTTCTCCCGGTGATTGGAAGCACAGCCAGGACATTCTCCTGGTAATAGGAAGCACTGCCAGGACTTTTTCCCGGTGATTGGAAGCACAGCCAGGACCTTCTCCCGGTGATAGGAAACACAGCCAGGACATTCTTCTGGTGATAGGAAGCACTGCCCGGACTTTCTCCCGGTTATAGGAAGCAAGCCAGGACATACTTCCGGTGATAGGAAGCAGTGGCCAGGACATTCTCCTGGTGATAGGAAGCACAGCCAGGGCATTCTCCCGGTGATAGGAAGCACAGCCAGGACATTCTCTCGGTGATAGGAAGCACAGCCAGGGCATTCTCCCGGTGATAGGAGACAGCAGCCAGGACATTTTCCTGGTGATAGCAGGCAGCGGCCAGGACATTCTCCTGGTAATAGGAAGCACTGATAGGACTTTCTACCGGTGATAGGAAGCACAGCCAGGACATACTTCCGGTGATAGGAAGCAGTGGCCAGGACATTCTCCTGGTGATAGGAAGCACAGCCAGAACATTCTCCCGGTGATGGGAAGCACAGCCAGGACATTTTCCTGGTGATAGTAAGCACAACCAGGACATTCTCCTGATCATAGGAAGCACAGCTAGGACATTTTCCCGGTGATAGGAGGCAGCGGCCAGGTCATTCTCCCAGGGATAGGACGCAGCAGCCAGGACATTCTCCCAGTGATAGGCATCAAAGCCAGGACATTCTCTTGGTAATAGGAAGCACTGATAGGACTTTCTACCGGTGTTAGGAATCACAGCCAGGACATTCTTCCGGTGATAGGAAGCAGCGGCCAGGACATTCTCCTGGTAATAGGAGTCAGCAACCGGGACATTTTTCTGGTGATTGGAGGCACAGCCAGGACATTCTCCCGGTGATATGAGGCAGCAGCCAGGGCATTCTCCCGGTGATAGGAAGCACAGCCAGGGCATTCTCCCGGTGATAGGAGACAGCAACCAGGACATTCTCTCGGTGATAGGAAGCACAGCTCGGACATTCTACCGGTGATAGGAGACAGCCGCCAGGACATTTTCCTGGTGATAGCAGGCAGCGGCCAGGACATCCTCCTGGTAATAGGAAGCACTGCCAGGACTTTCTCCCGGTGATTGGAAGCAAAGCCATGACTTTCTACTGGTGATAGGAACACAGCTAGGATATTCTCCTGGTGACAGGAAGGATGGCCAGGACATTCTTCCGGTGGTAGGAAGCACAACCAGGACATTGTCCCGCTGATAGGACGCAGCAGCCAGGACATTCTCCCGGTGATAGGACGCAGCAGCCGGGACATTTTCCTGGTGATAGGAGGCAACAGCCAGGACATTCTCCTGGTAATAGGAAGGACAGCCAGGACATTCTTCCGGTAATAGGAACCACAACCAGGACATTCGCCTGATGATAGGAAGCACAGCCAGGACATTCTCCCGGTGATAAGAGGCAGCGGCCAGGACATTCTCCCAGTGATAGGACGCAGCAGCCAGGACATTCTCCTGGTGATAGGAAGCATAGCTGTGACGCTCTCCCGGTGATAGGAAGCACAGCCAGGACAATCTCCTGGTGGTAGGAAGCACAGCTGGGACTTTCTCCCGGTGATAGGAAGCAGAGCCGGGACATTCTCCTGGTGATAGGAAGCAGAGCCAGGCCATTCTCCCGGTGATAGGAGGCAGCGGCCAGGACATTCTCCCGGTGATAGTAAGCACTGCCAGGACTTTCGCCCAGTGATTAGAAGCACAGCCAGGACATTCTCCTGGTAATAGGAAGCACTACCAGGACTTTCGCCCGGTGATTGGAAGCACAGCCATGACTTTCTCCCGGTGATAGGAAGCACAGCCAGGACATTCTCCTGGTGATAGGAAGGACGGCCAGGACATTCTTCCGGTGATAGGAAGCACAACCAGGACATTCTTCCGGTGATAGGAAACACAGCCAGGACATTCTCCTGGTGATAGGAGGCAGCGGCCAGGACATTATCCCAGTGATAGAACGCGGCAGCCAGGACATTCTCCTGGTGAAAGGAGCACAGCCAGGACATTCTCCTAGTGATAGGAAGCACAGCCAGGACATTCTCCCGGTGATAGGAAGCTCAGCCAGGACATTCAACTGGTGACAGAGAGCACAGCCAGGACATTCTCCCGGTGACAGGAAGCACAGCCAGGACATTCGGTGGTAGGAAGCAGAGCCAGGACATTTTCCTGGTGATAGGAGGCACTGCCAGGACATTCTCCCAGTGATAGGAGGCCGCTGCCAGGACTTTCTCCTGGTGATAGGTCGCACAGCCGGGGCATTCTTCCAGTGATAGGTAGCACAGCCAGGACATTCTCCCGGTGATTGGAGGCAGTGGCCAGGACATTTTCCCTGTGATAGGAGGTAGCAGCCAGGACATTCTCCCGGTGATAGGAAGCTGAGCCGTGACGTTCTCCCGGTGATAGGAAGCACAGCCATGACATTCTCCTGGTGATTGGAGGCTGCAGCCAGGACATTCTCCCAGTGATAGGAGGCACTGCCAGGACTTTCTCCCGGTGATAGGAGGCACAGCCAGGACTTTCTCCCGGTGATAGGTGGCAGCGGCCAGTACATTCTCTCACTGATGGGTGGCTGGTGACAACGAAGTGCGTTTTCTCTCCATTCAGGCCTGTGGCAGCGGCAGTGAAGTTGTTTTATTTGGTGTTGAAGCCCGATTGCAGCACAGTGTTCAAAATGGTAGTGCTGGCAAGGCCACATCTGCAACTGAAGCGGGATTTGTGGCCCGGAGGCAGCCTGGCTTGGCCTGGCAGTGGTGCCAGGGATGCTTGGTTGTGGGGCAAGTGTGGGTTCAGCAGTATCAGCGAAATGGGCCCTGCAGTGAAGAGATGGTGCCTAAAGTGGGGCAACTCCTACACTGGTGGGTCAGGAGCAGGCAGCAGTGAGACGGCGCACGTCACCCTTGAGGCGAGGTACTGGCATGGACGGGATTCGGAAAACCTAACTTCCGGAAAATTTTACTTTTTATTTTTTAATTTATTCCTATGACCTATAATGTTGGACTATTTAGTTCTATGTTGTTCTAAATGTGTTTTGTTTCCTAAAAATTTGATCTTAACTATCTGTCCCAAGATACCTTTGTACTTAAGGATGGCGCTGTACTGTGACATGTGTAAACCTTTCATTACTCATTTGAATATATGTGACATTCAAACTAATTCTGGGGTGGCACGGTTAACACTGCTGCCTCACAGCACCAGGAACCCGCCTTTGCTTCCAGCCTCGGGTGACTATTTGTGTGGAGTTTGCACATTCTCCCCATGTCTGTGTGCGTTTCCTCCCAGTTCTCCAGTTTCCTCCCACAATCCAAAGATGTGCAGGTTAGGTGAATTGGCCATGCTAAAATTGCCCGTAGTGTTCAGGAATGTGTAGGCTAGGTGCATTAGTCAGGGGAAACATAGAGTAACAGGTGTAGGGGAACGGATCTGGGTGTGTTATTCTTTGGAGGATCGGTGTGGACTTGTTGTGCCAAATGGCCTGCTTCCCAAAGAGGAACAAAGAAAAAGAAAATAAAAAAATTGGAACTAATTCTATTTCTCAGTTGCTGCCACCAGCTCTAATGTTGATTTTGTCAGGTTTAGACTCTACCTTAGTCTGTAGTCTCGAGCTTGTGTATTGTGTATGTCATTTTATTGCATTTCAATAAAAAATGCATTTCATTTCCTTGACTTATTAATTATATATTAAATATGCCTCAAATATTTCGTAAAATTGTCACTTAATTGCCTGTTTATAGATTGATAGTAGAATTTAGTGAGCATGCAATCAGCTTGCAAAAAGTAATAATTTAAAAGCATTAATAAAATATTTCAACTAAAAATATGAATTACAAGTAATTGTAAAATAAAACAACCAAGGTCCTTTGTTTCTCCAGGAAATATTTGATTAATTACGTTCCCACCTTCCTTGGCAAGAAATTAAAACTACAGGAGGTTAATTTTCAAATTAAGCCGTATTATAATACCTATTCTTTATCGTTTACTTCCCAGTTTGAGAGATTGAATGAATAATTTCCATTGAAATAACTGGCAGCAGTGCAGATGGGCGTTTAAACCAATATATTTTTGAAAATATCAAACTGTCATGTTAGATTTACATTTTTAAAACATCTTGCAATACAATTTGACCCAAAATTTCAGCATCACCATCTCATCAAAGGTTGTTTTTCAGATGAGAGGCCTGTGACCAGTGGCATGCCACAATGATCGGTGCTGCATCCACTACTTTTCGCCATTCATATAAATGATTTGGATGTGAGCATAAAAGTTATAGTTAGTAAGTTTGCAGATGACACCAAAATTGGAAGTGTAGTGGACAGCGAAGAAGGTTACCTCAGATTACAATGGGATCTTGATCAGATGGGCCAATGGGCTGAGGAGTGGCAGATGCATTTTAATTCAGATAAATGCGAGGTGCTGCATTTTGGGAAAGCACATCTTGGCAAGACATATACACTTAATGGTAAGGTCCTAGGGAGTGTTGCTGAACAAAGAGACCTTGGAGTGC
>NC_057725.1:14151679-14164072 GCF_004010195.1 Chiloscyllium plagiosum
GGATAAATAGACAAAGTCTTTTCCCTGGGGTGGGGGAGTCCAGAACTAGAGGGCATAGTTTTAGGATGAGATGGGAAAGATATAAAAGAGACTTAAAGGGCAACTTTTTCACAAAGAGGGTGGTACGTGTATGGAATGAGCTTCCAGACGAAGTGGTGGAGGCTGGTACAATTGCAACATTTAAAAGGCATTTGGATGGGTATATGAATAAGAAGGGTTTGGAGGGACATGAGCCGGGTGCTGGCAGGTGGGACTAGATTGGGTTGGGATATCCTGTCGTCATGGACAAATTGGACCAAAGGGTCTGTTTCCGTGCTGTACATCTCTATGACTCTAAATATTGGCATATTTAACCCATCACCTTACGTAGCCAATAATCTTACCAACTGTTCCATTTGACAGTACAAACCTGTAAAAATCATAACTCTATTAAAGTGTCACTGAGCAAAATTATGTTATTTAAAAATTTTGCATGAGATTTTCACCCAGGAGACTGGTTATAGGAGCTCTCCCTGGCGGAAAGCCAATTGAAGGTCTGACATTTAAGATTGTGTGCTCTTAATTGATTATGGAGATGAGTTTCCAGCTTACCTACATTCAGTGAGAATAGGAACAGCAGTGTGTCATGGAAAGGAAGAGAGTCATTTACACTCCTGACAGCAGCCATCACTATCTTTTTTTTCTCGCTCTAAACACACCTTCCACAGATTGGTGAGGTAACAACTCCACATTTCCTGTGCCAGGAACACATTAATAAGATTTTAACCTCGTAGGAACCATGACCTTTACTGCATCTCAGATCTCAATCTCAGATTCAAAGTTAACAGTTGGCATAATAACATTACAATAGCATCCACTCCATTTTGCCCATGTTAGACACTAAATATTTTTCCTTCAGAACTACAAATTGGAAAATGGAAGTTGAACACTACTATACAGCTAAAAAGCAGCAGAAGAATTGTTTATGTTTTACAGCTTGAAGATCAAGCTGGGATTTTGTGGTCTACACTTTGATTATAAAGGACTACATTACTTTTTGGAGCAGTGAGGTGGGCACATTATAAGACACAGTGGCATTGGAATTCTTTGAGTTAAGGGAAAACTGGCCAGCAAATGCCTTTGGATTGACTCAGCTGCCTGTTATAGGAGAGACAGGAGAGGTGGTGCTACTGGACCAGTAAAGGCCGAGGTTAATGCTCTGGGTGTGCGGGTTCAAATCTTGCCATAGCACTTGGTGGAATTTAAATTCATTAATAAAAAATGTAGCTAAAAACCTAGTCTCTGTCATGTTTATCTTGAAACCATTGACAGTTGTCATAAAATCTAGTTCCTTAATTTCCTTTATGGAAGGAAATCTTTCTTCCATCCTAAACTGGTCTGGTCTATGTGTTCGTCCAGACTACAGCAATGTAGTTACCTCTTACCTGCCCTCTGACATGGTATATTAAGCTATTTAATTCAAGGGCCATTAGGGTTGGTAGCAAGCCAGCCATTCCATATCCCATGAAAGAATAAAAAATTCTCACAAAGGAAGTTCAATAAAAGGGATCTACAGACTTTACACTGTCAGAATAGGATCAGATTCGACAACCTTCAACTCCAGTTGCATTCATCCAAGTCCAAAGTGAATGTGTCCTGGAAGAATTGTGAAACCTTCAAATCGGCTGAATTATTGCAAATGAGATACTTGGGGGAGATGTGGTTGTGATAAAAATAATTACATGCACCAATTGATAAACATTTATAAAGGAAAAAAAATGCTTGGAGAGAGATATATAAACATACAAGGATCTGAAAGAGTTAATATTGAAGAGTGGCCAGAGCGTCACCCACTATAGCATTCATGTGAGATCAAGATGGAAAATTAATATAGCAAGCCATCAGAAGCTTGGTGCTGGGCTTGTATCCAAGCAGACAAGCTGGAAGCTGGGGTTAACCCTTCAAGTCTGCTCCTCCAATTTGACAAGACTATGGCTCATCTGAATATGTCCTCAACTCTAATTTCATTTCTAATCCCTGTTCTCCCCCAGAACTCTTTGATTCCCTTATCAATCTTATTTATATAACTCTGCGTTAAAGATATTCATGACCTGCCTCTACTGCTCACTGGGACAACACAGTTCCACAAGGCAACAACCTTCTGCGAACTGAACTATGAGGTGTTCACACAACCTACGATGCTCTTTTGAGTGTCGAGGAGACTACATTGTGAGCAATGCATGTAGTGTACTAAATTGGTTAAAGAGTTATAGGGTATCACAGAGAGAATGTTCCATTTAGAATCTGATAAGGAAGAGGACTAGAGAGAATGATGTGGTGGTTCATAATCAGGGATGATCCATTGGATTCTGAGCCTGGGTAAGTCTGAAACTGGAGAGATTGTGAGAGGGATGTGGATGGGAAACGTCCTGAGTTAGTCTATGCAATTGCCTGCAGTCAAGAGGTATTCCCCAAGCTCAGTCAGACTGTTGAGGGTGTTCACTTCGATCAGAATACCTTGGAACTTGTTTGTACCACTTGCTGCATTTTCCAATGATAAAGCCAGTTGTAGTATGTATTTGAAGTTCAATTGGGCTTCACCTAGCAGGACCTTTTGCATAGTTCTATCATTAATCCCAAATACCAGATGGTCTCTCAGCATCTCATTAAGGGGTAAAGTAAATTCACAGTCTTCTGCCAGTTGACTTAAGCTAGTCATAAATACCAATACTGATTCCCCTGGTTCTCAAATTGCTGCGTAAAAATGATAGCATCTCAGAGTTAGAGACTTGGGATCATAATATTCCTTAACTATGTCAGTCAGTTCTTGAAAAGTTTTAGTATCTGGTGCCTCAGAGAAAGTTAGGTTCCTAATGACAGAAAAAAACCTGCAGCTCTGCAGGTTATCAGGAGAATTACTCATTTTTCTTCTGCTACAATGTCCTTTTTCCTGGAAAAAAATAACACATTGTTTCCAGATACTGGGCTCAGTCCTCAATGGCAGGGTCAAACAAATCAAGCTTCCCAATGCAAGACAGGATGTAAGAAATGCTTACCCTAATTCTGTTGAGAGCGTGTTTCTTCAGGGTCATGCTTTACTCTCATCGCCACTGGAATAACTCCACATAAGCCGGTGTCCCATCACCAAGTCACCCTTTATTTACACTTGGACAGTCCTTGACCTCATCCAGAACAACCTCATACAGAGCGATGCACCGGTGTGTCAGTGTCTCTGACACTCCTGTTAATATCCGTCAACCAGGGCTCCCTGATTGGATTAGATTAACAGTCCTAATCAGGGAACTCACAATCTGTGTGACTCCAGACCCATACCAATGTGCTTAACTCTTAACTGCCTTTTAAAATGACTTCACAAGCTACTCAGTTCAGGGGCAAGTAGAGAAGTACAGTCGGTCAACAAATTTCCTGCAAACTTTCCAATAACTTCCACATCTCATTAAAGGTTTTAGTAAAAACGATTAACAGAATATTCTGACAAAAGCAAATGGTCTACCTATTTGTCTGTGCTGGTTCCACACCCTGTTAGGTTTCTTAGACTGTTCCAGTGAAGCTCAATGTAAGTTTAAAGAACAGCAACTCATCTTTTGATGAGACAATTTATAGCCTTTCAGACACAATGCTGATTTCAGCAATATCAGAATTTAATCTCTGCTCAAACATATTGAATGACAGTTGTTGATGATGATTCTATTTTTAAATCACACTTCCTCTATGCTCTCTTTTGTCGCACTCCCATCTCATTTTGCCTTGCACCATCATCACAATTGTTATTCAGTTTCTCTTGCCTCCCACTCTGTTACAAATCTTCCCTTTTGTTCTTTGCTCCTCATCTTTCCTGCTCTTTTACTTGCTTCTAGAGGCAGAGTTGTGTCATCTAAGACAATGGTTGACTCTATAATGGTCAGTCCTACCTTACATATCGCTGAGTGTGACTCAGGAGCCACAGTCCGGTATGGCAGGCTCTTGCCCTGGAAGGTTGTGGGCTGAGCAGGCACAGGAGTTTCTGGTCTCTGTTCTTGGCCAGCAGAGCTATTCACTTTTACTCACCCCTGTCAATGCCATTTCAAACAGCACCCTCCCCCCCCCCCCCATCCTCCAGATGTCATGGCTATCAGCTATTGTCTCTTGTAGTCAGTGTTTATTTCTGTCATTTTCATATTTCACTGATGTGTCTTTTTAATATGCATTAATGGGAATGTGGCCATCACTGATTGAGCCAGCATTGTCCATTCCCAATTACCTTGGAGAAGGTAACTTGCCTTCTTGAAATACTTCAGTCTTTGGGGAGTAGGGATGCACACAGTGCTGCTCAGAAGGTAGTTCCAGGATTTTGACACAGTGACAGTAAGCGAATGGTGAAATAGTGATCATGAAGTGATAGTGGTGACATAGATGCAAGTCAGGATGTTATGTAGTTTGGAGGAGGATTTACAAATGGTTCTATTCCCATTCATCTCTTCCCCTTGTGCTCCTTTGTGATAGAGTTAGAGGGTCAGGAAGTTGCCGTTGAAGAAGCCTTAGTGACTTTCTTTAATATATCTTATAGATGATACCCACTCTGGCCACTGCCAGTCTGTGATCAAGAAAGCAAATGTTTAAAGAAGTGGTGTGATGCAAATCGGTGTGCTGATTTTTCCAGGATAATGTTGAGTCACTCGAGTGTTGTTGGAGCTGCACTCATCCAGGAAGTGAAGAGTGTTCCATCACATTCCTGAATTGTGTCTTGCAGATGGAGGCATTCAGGTGTCAGGAGGTGTATTACTCACCACAGAATTTCTCGCCTCTGACTTGGATTTGTAGCACAGAATTTATATGGCTGGTCTGCTTTGGTTTCTGGTCAGTGGTAACTCCCAGGATATTAATGGTGGATAATTCAATATTGGTAATACCATTGGAAATTAAGAAGCAACAGCTGGATTCTCCTTTGGATATGGTAATTGCCAGGTCTGGTGTCCTTGTAACAAAGCAGGAAGTACTTGCTTTAATCCTGTTCAATCTCTGATTTTTTTCAATTCCACTTAGAGATTTAAGATATTTATCTGTTGTATTTTGCCATAAATGCTGCCTGATCCACTTTGTATTTCCAGCAAGGATTTTGTCTCTTTATTAGAGTATTTTGTCTGTTTTTCTAGGCATTCTGCAACCAGCGTCAAGATTGACATAAACATCTTCTGCTCCACTCTGAATTCATGTTTTTTTAAACAGTGCAAGAGATGATATCTTAATAGCATTAAATCAGTCCTAAATAAGATGCTTGTCTCATTGCTGTGCTACTACAATCTATAAATACCTTCATTTTATGCGGTGTGATCAAGGGAAACAAACAGCTGTTTCTCTTACACCGTTAATAATTTTGCCCAACCTTAGAAGATTTCATGGAAGCATTTCAACTCTGCTTAATAATGCTCTTCGGTGAAAAACTGCAAGATTGCCACCAGTTTACTAATTATTCTCATGAGTAATAGTTATTTTGTTCTTTGTCACATTACTTGAGTTTTTCCCACAGTGGTTACTAGTTAGTATTCACAATTTAATCATAAAGTTGTACAGCATGGTAAAAGACCCTTCAGTCCAATTTATCCACACCGACCAGATATCCTGAATCAATCTAGTCCCATTTCCTAGCATTTTGCCTATTTCCCTCTAAACCTTGCCTATTCATGTACCCCTCCAGATGCCTCTTAAATGTCATTGTATCAGCCTCCACCACCTCTTCCATACATTCCATACATATACCACCCTCTTCCTAAAAACATTACTCCTTGGCTTTCTGTTAACCCTTTCCCCTCTCACCTTAAACCTGCGGCCTCGAGTTTTGTACTCCCCTACCATGGGGAAAAGACCTTGGATATTCACCCTATCCGTACCCCTCATGATTTTATAAACCTCTATAAAGTCCTCCCTCAGCCTGCAATCCTCCAGGGAAAATAGCCCAAGTCTATTCAGCCTCTCCCTATAGGTCAAACCCTCCAACCACGGCAACGTCTTTATAAGTCTTTTCTGAACCCTTTCAAGTTTCACAACATCCTTCCTATTGCAGGGAGACTAGAATTGAATGTAATATTCCAAAGTGGGGGCCTAACCAATGTCTTGCACAGTTGCAACATTACCTCCCAACTCCTATACTCAGTGCACTGACTAATAAAGAAAACATACCAAACGCCTTCTTCATTATCCTATCTACCTGTGACTCCACTTTCAAAGACCTATGAACCTGCACTCCAAGGTTTCTTTGTCAGCAACACTTCCTAGAACTTTACCATTAAGCGTACAAGTCCTGCCTTGATTTGCCTTACCAAAATGCAACACCTCATGTTGATCTAAACTCCATCTGCCACTCCTCAGTTCAAAAATAAACTACACAAAAATATCTGTAATTTTCAACCAAATAATTTGCTCTCTTAATTCATCAAGTCTTTGAAGCTTACAGATTTACAAAATTTCTTGTTCTGTTGTTCACATTTACATGTTCCTGTAAAGCGCATCTTTCCATATTGTGCACTGTGAGGGTAAAGGTTAGTGAGGAAATTGGGATAAATTCTAGTTAACTAGAATTTACATCTTTGGAGTAAAAATGCCCTGTTGATTAAGCCATTAAGTATCGTATTTTCTTCAACTTAAAGTCCAAGAGATTATTAAAACATTGATCAGCAGTAAGGTTTTAAACCAACCTTGGCTGTAACCCACTTATTAACCAGTTTGAGCAAAGCTTACCATAAGAACCCAGATTTTATGATAAAAATGACATTAGGGCGCTGTAGTGATTGGAACCAAGTGGATCCTATTGACTATGAGATCGTTGATTGGGATCGTTAACCTGTGCAAATCAGGGAGCCCTAGCTGACATATATAAACAGGAGGTAAATTTGAATAAAGATTTGTGCACCTTGTGTCTTTCACTGTGTCTCATACCTGCACACACACAACATGGGTGCTGGGGGAAAATATAAGCACCACAGCGGTTAGGTGGTAGTGTGAGGGTAAAAAAAAACAAACAGGAGTATCAGAGATAAAAAAAACTGGAGTGTCAGAGGTTTTTTTTAAAAAAAGAAAGAAAAAAAATAAACAGGAGGTTCAGACAGTCTTCTGACTTCAGGGACTGACTCCAAGTTGGCTGGTCATAGCCAGCATACTGTGCACATCTAAATAAAGGGTCACTTGGTGATGGGATACCGGTCTGTGTGCAGTTATTTCAGGCACCATGATTAAAGAATAGTTTAAACAACAGCCTATGGTGACAGCATGTGCACAGCCTGAATACTGGAAACTGAGAGGTTGTTGTCTGTGTTGTACTGCTCAGAAACATTGCTGCGACAGCATTTCACTGAACAATTCTCCAGTGGGACACATAAAATGCATGTACTCATCCCCTAGGTCTTCATAATTCTTGCTAGAAGTTAAAGTTTGTCCATTCAAGTGTAGATGGATATTGAATAGTGTTATAAACGTATCTTTTGCAAATAGCCTCTCCCAGAGTGAAAACTATTTTGTGAGTTGGAAGTCTCATTCTTTCAGATTTTAATTATAGTTGGAGATATAAAACCATATATTTTCTTGCTTCATGAATCTCTCTGTCTTTCTTTCCTTCACTTTATTTTATCATATGTACATGGTTGACTCTGCACTGCTCGTGAAGAATTCTTCAAAATGAGTGATTTAGGTGATATTGCTGTTTGCTGTGTTCTCATCGATGACAGATCTCCTGTAGAGGGCATTGAGTTGTTGTCAATTTCTAATTACATCATGTTATCATGCAAAAGCCCATTGGGAGGTCTATGGGCAAGTGCAATTTGGAATGGATAGTTAATTCCCCAATGGCCACAAATCAAGGTTAATTTTCATCTCAACAATATTTGGCAACTTCAGAACATCTGTTTTGCAATCTCAGGAGAAACAACTTAAACAATTACTTGAAAATCTCTCATAGGAACATAAAAGACCTTTATGACTTGTAAACTTGGAGGTAGATGTCTGCCAAATGTGAACAATCCCCTGTTGTTCACTTAAAGGATGTGGGTGAGACTTTTTTAATAGCTGATATGATTTATAAGCCAGTTTTTATGGCTGCTGCAGTATTTTACAGATAATAATATACTTCAAAATTGATGGTGACTCCTCAAATTAGATAAAGTGGAGCTTCTACTGATTTTCAATGCAGACCCAGAGACCACACCCTCACTTTGATTGTGATTCATATAAGTTTAATATTTAAAATAAATTTGCAATTTACTCAATGCTATAGAACAAACATTGAGTGGCTGAAGGAATATAAGCTGTGGAAATGTGAGGTTATGTATTTGGCAGGAAGAATTTAGGCGTTGAGTATTATTTAAATGGAGAAAGACTGCAGAAAGCTAGAACACAGAGGGATTTGGGGGTCTTCAACAATGAACCACAAAAAGCTAGAATATAAGTTTAGCGGATGATAGAAAGGCAAATACAATGTTGGCTCTTATTTAAAAGGGAATTGAATGCAAATGTAGAGAGGTTTTTCTAAAACTATGCAATGCACTAATCAGAACACAGATGGAATACTGTGAATAGTTTTGGGTCCCTTATCTAAGGAAATATTGCAGAAATGTGGGAGTGCTGTGCTCACCAGCTTGTGTTCCCAACAGTAACCATCTAGATGTCCTGTTGAGGTATGAGATGGTGGGGGTTGGAGTTGGGAATGGGTTGGGGTATGCGTGAAGGAAGCAGCCTTGTTAATGTCTACTCTGAGGCCTCTGAACTTACCTGCTGTGAGATTTGGAGGGCCTTTCTTGTGGAAACGCCAACTTGGCAGTGAACATTGCACTTGCATTGCAAGACATAAAAGAGTGATCAATAGTTATAGTTTGTGTGTGATTATGACAGTGGGATTAATATGATAGTTGCAGTGGAATGAAGAATGGTACTTACTCGGTTGTCAGACAGCTTAGATGTCTTGACATCCCTTCGGGAGAGGTCCCCATACTTTTCTGTGTGTGCCTGGGTTCTTTCTTCATCGAAGGTGAGGAGCCTAATTTTGAGAATGCCCACCACCTGACCAGACCCCTTTTGCCCTATTGTTTATTGCCCATCCCTAATTGTCCATAAGGCAGTTAAAAGTGAACCACATTGCTATGGGTCTGGAGTCACATGTAGGCCAGAGGAGGTAAGGATGGCAGTTTCGTACCCTAGAGGACATTAGTGAACCAGATGGGTTTTCTGACAGTCAACAATGGATTCATGGTCATTACTAGATTCTTAATTCTAGATATTTATTGAATTCAAATTCCACCATCTGCCATAGCAGAATTCAAATACATGTCCCCAGAACATTATCTGGATCTCTGGATTAACAGTCCTGCAATAGGACCACTAGGCCATCACTTCTCCCTGAACTGTCTTCTCCTGGAATGAGATAAAGGGTGGGATTGAGTGATATGGAAATGGGTGGCACATCTGTTAGTGCTGGTGCAGATGGTGAGATGCCACGGGTGGATGAGAAGGGTTCTCATGGGAACGGAGGGTTCATTGGGAGGAAGTGTGGAGGAGAAATTGATGGAAGATGTTGCATGGGACAGTGACAGTGGCAGAGCATTAGCATTGGTGGGAGAATGGGTCAGTAGCAGGAATAGAAGTGGGAGAATGTGAAGGAGGAGAGAGGAAGTGGTTGCACTGACCTTGGCTGTAGGTTCAAAAACTTGAGACTTCCCTGATGCAGGTGGCAATCTCGGCCCAAGCTGGCAGAATCTGATGCCATGGCTGCTTTTGCTGGTCTAGGGAGAGGAGGACCTCCCATCGACCAGAACCTCCAGGCCCCTGTCTGTAAAACAGGGTACAAATTTCTTTTAAATGTCGGGAAATGTATAGAAATGCCCAGACTCGTGTGGGTGTGCAACTGCAGGCTGTCCATTCCAGGGAATCCAGTGAACAGTGAACTCTTATGGCTATGGCGAGTGGTAGAATCGGCCTAGAGAGATACTGTAGGGGTGTGGGTGGTGGTTAATGAGGCGAGTTTGCAATGATATGGTGAGAAATCTTGCTAGGCGACATGGAAAGAAACCTTCAATGAAACGTGACAAATTGACACTTAGCAAAGATATCACAAAATTCAGCCCTAAGAAGATTTACCAAAGAATTAAAAGGTTCTTGTAATAAAAATGAGAAGAGTAAGGACATATCAGATATGGGTTCTGTTTTCTCTTTCAATCCGTCTGCAATATGAAATTGTGCTAACTGAAGTTAAACTACAAAGTTTAACTATTCTTAATAAATCATTATAAAGCTGGATAAAAAAGGACTTTGAACTTCATGTTTATTCATTTACAATGTAATAGCCCTATCAATGAAATGTCTTTGTGTATTAGATCCTGTATGATCCCACAAAGATGAATTCTGGTGGGTTTGCACTCCCATTAGTTTTCACCTCAGTGTGGCCTTATCCTGGGCTTATCCTTGTAGTTTTATCACATCAGTCTCATATTTCAGGATCATTTCACCCACTTACCAATAGTCAGTGAAATTCTGCTTCCTTCATTGAAAATTTTGCTGTTTGCATCTTCTTTATAAACTGAGGCATTTGAGTTTCTGTCTCCATTTTCTGGAATTTTGTCTGGATAGCATCTGTTCTCATTATCCAGTTATTTTCATTGAGAGTCATTACTGTCAGTCCTTCACACACTCATATTAAATCAAATCTAACTAAATCATGTTTTGATTGCAAAATTTGCTGTGACAACATATGCTTTTAAAGATTAGTTTGTCAGGGGATAATTTGTTTACTTTTGCATCAAACATGGTTCAAACTGAAGCATGGAAAATAATTACACCACAGAAAGAAGACTGTTTGTTCACAATGGATGTAAAAAAGTGGTCTAATATTTCAAGACTCACCTTTTTTTATGAGAATGTATTTGGTCTGAATCCTCTTTATCTCCTCCTTGAATGTTTTGCACTGCTCTGACACTGATTTATCTTCAAGTAGCTGTTTCCAATCCAAGTTACATTTGAATTAGAATGAACTGCAAAATTTATTTAATACTTCCAAATTATATCTCAGTTTAGTAAAGTTTGCCTTTTTCCATTTTAAAATGTTTACTCTTGGTCTGCCTTTGTTCTTTCCCATTGCCACTCAAAATCTAACTGAATCATGACCATAGCCATTTAAATGCTGCATCACTGTTACCCCTTCCATCTGCCCAACTTCATTCCCTGAATGTACCTTCTCAACAGCCTGATCTCTTTGGGCTTAATCTGGTGGCTGAAGAAAGTTCCCTGAATGTATTTTTTGAATTTTATGTTCTCTACAATTTTTTAATAATGAATTTATCTCAGGTAATGTGAAAGTAATTGAATTTCCCACCTAGTAATACCCATTTCTGTTCTCAGAAATTTCAGAACTGAACAAGAATCATCAGAAGATGGCTTCTACACATTAAAAAAAATTAAGGGATAGTGCAGGAAGGTGATGTTCTGTAGAAGATCAATCATGATCTCATTGAAGGGCAAAATGAACTCAAAGGGCTGAATTGCCTACTCCTGCTCTTATGTTTCATGTTCCATGTTCTTATGTGACACTCCTACCAGAGTAAAAATGTTAAATCTGTTTCTCTCTGCTCAGATGTTGCCATACCTAATGAGATTGTTCCAACTTTCTAAGTGCCCTGTTTTATCCCTACTTAATCCCATCTGTCTGCCCTTTCATATTTTTGTATTCTGTTAATATCAAATACTCAATTTCTTTTTAACGTGTATACAGTATAGTCCATATGTCATCATGATAAAGCATTCAATGTTCAAATAATTGTGGAACATTTTTCTTCAAATCATCTCCTTTACTCTTTGAGCATTTATCCTGATTCTAAGCCTCCTGTGCCAATTTGTCAAACAGTGTAAACAATCTCAACATGTCTGGCAGCATCTGCACACAGAGAGAGAGAGAGCTAATATTCAGTTTGATTGCTTTCTCATTTGAACTGTTTCTCTGTCCACAGATGCTGGCTATTTCCAACATTTTCTGTTTGCATTTCAGACTTCTAGCATTTCTGAGTATTTTGCTTCTGTAGGCATTTCCAATGTTATACTTTGTCATCGATAGTCACAGGTGAGGTGCCGGAAGACTGGAGGTTGGCAAACATGGTGCCACTGTTTAAGACAAGCCAGGGAACTATAGACCGGTGAGCCTGACCTCGGTGGTGGGCAAGTTGTTGGAGGGAATCCTGAGGGACAGGATGTACATGTATTTGGAAAGGCAAGGACTGATTCGGGATAGTCAGCATGGCTTTGTGCATGGGAAATCATGTCTCACAAACTTGATTGAGTTTTTTTAAGAAGTAACAAAGAAGATTGATGAGGGCAGAGCAGTAGATGTGATTTTTATGGACTTCAGTAAGGCGTTCGACAAAGTTCCCCATGGGAGACTGATTA